>NC_045452.1:44581784-44642422 GCF_002776525.5 Piliocolobus tephrosceles
GGATGGATGGATGGATGGATGGATGGATGGATGGATGGATGGATGGATGGATGGGGATTTGGGAGGAAGAGGAGTGAACAGTCACTGAAAAGAATAGAAAAATAATGAGGCTTGTTCCCTCTCCCTAGTCAGAAGGGCCAGTAAGCAGCTTAGAGCTTTAATCCCACAAATTGTCAGGCAGCTGGTGCAAGAGCAGTGAAAGAGAGAGAGAGAGAGACCCTGTGGTAGGTTATGGTCATCAGTGAGAAAGAAAAAAAAAACCTTTGTTTCAAAACTCTCCTCAAAACAGATGATTGACTGGAGGGTGCAGCACAAAGGAACTTGTCAGTTGATAGAGACCTTCTGTGTCTGGATAGAGCAATGCAGGAACCTGGGTAAAGACACAGTCATGGTAACAGCTGTATACATCTGTTGAAAACTCATCAAACTTATAATAATTAGAAAGGGCACATTTTGCTTCATGTAAAGTATACATCAATAAAGTATTTGATTTTAAAATCAGGATAAAGGAAAAAAACATTTATCCTGGATAATGGGCAGGAGCTGGGGAGAAGGTGTTAATTATCATCATATCCTTTTAAAAAAGACTTTTCAAGTGTGTAATGCTTTGATGACATTCTTAAGACACATTATGCGGCAAGGCAAAGCAGCATCCCAAATGAGAGAATGAACATTCTAATAAATATTTTCTGTAAGACACTGATATGTCTATGACTATTTGCTAAATTTAAAAATCAACTTGGACCATATTTACTCCCTTAAAGTCTAATAGACGACTAATTTCTTATATGTTCAGAACCAATATGTTGCTACTTTAAGAACAGCATACATAGGTGTTGTCGACCCTCTGTGTCTGAGGCTTCTGCATCTGCGGATTCAACCAACCATGGACTGAAAATATTCCAAAAATAAAATAAAATTAATGAAACAACAATAAAAATAAAACAAATAAAAAATGCCAGGTAGCAACTACTTACAAAACATTTACAGAGTATTAAGTGTTAGAAGTAATCAAGAGATTATTTAAATCACCATCTATGATTGGCTGATATGCATAGGTTATGTGCAAATACTATGCCACTATATATAAAGGACTTGAACACTCACAAATTTTGGTATCTGCAGGGGATTCTGGAACCAAACCCCATGGATACCAAGAGATGACTATATATAAAATACTGAAAGAGGCATGGAGAGTGATTTTCAGGCCTCTACCTAAAGCCCTGAATATTAGAAATTACTGAATTTCTTCTCAAGAAGGAAATTATGCCATACACCAGTGTTGCCACACACCCAGAGAACAAGATGACCCGACGCCCCAGCCTGGTCATGCTACATAAGCTGAGCAGTGGGTGGGCCACTGAGCCAGTGACAGAAATCACAAATTACAAAACATCAGAGTACTTTCTGGAAATAAGTCTTCCTTTCCAGGGAACAACACATTTGACACTTGACTGGGATACACTACCGGATCCTCCAAGGGTAATGGTTCTCAAGAAGGCAGAAGCAATGGTGACCAACAGACCTCCTTAAAGGCTCAGATGCTGGAGACCTTCCTACTCCTCTTGACCATGCTAGGATGACTACGGCAGAGTCCCTGAGTCCTTTGATGCAAGGGTCTAGGTGAGTTCAAAGGAGAGCCGTACAAGGCCAGGCAGACAGACCCATGGTGATGGCTGTCCACGCTGTTCAAGGGAATTCTAGATTCAGGCCATGTGGCAAGGTCACCTTGAGGGACATGCTTTGCTCTAAGCTCAGCTCAAGTTTGTCTGAACGCTCCTCACTTCTTGCATCTGCAGAAGCACATGGAGAAGGGGGAGAAAGGGTTTTCCGCCTCCTAAAATGAGGGCAGCGTGGTGAAGAGCCTCATCATGCCCCACCCAGGTCCCGTGTGCAGGGCAGGGCAGTGCCTATTTAGCAGGCCAGACCTCAAACTGCTGTTCTGTAGGATGTCAGGGCCTCACATGCAGGCTCCTATAAGCTGGCTGTCTTGGCAAGAGGGCCGTGGTACAGCACTGTCTTCATCAGAAAACCACACCCTGCATAATTTGTAACAGACAGAAATGCATTTGGCTCATGGTTCTGGAGATTGGGAAGCCCAGGATTAAGGGGCCACATCTGGCAAAGGCCTTCTTGCCACCACATGGTGGACAGCATCACATGGTTGTGGAAGGAGGGGTGGGTGGGGCGGGAAGAGAGAGAGAGAACAAGAGAGACAGAATCCATTCATAAGGGTGGAGCCCTTATGACTAAACATGTCCCATTAGGTCCCACCTCCCAACACTGTTGCTTTGGGGATTAAGTTTCCAACAGGTTTTTTTCAAACCTTAGCAACCACCAAACAGACAAGCCCTTCGGCCTGTCCTGGAGGGCGTTGAATGGCATGGCCTGGAGCTCACCCAGGGGAACCGTGCTCAGGAGGAGGAGACCAGAAGTTCTGAGAAGTTCCTAAGACCACCTGAAGAGGAGGAGCCTGCTGCCAATGGTGTGGACACCACAGTGTGCTTGAGGAGCCTTCAGAAACGAGAACAGGTAGGAGAAGGGGGTTGCATAGACCCTTTCCTCAGTTAGGCATCCTCTGCTCCCACTCTCATGCCCACCCTGACATCGGGCTAAGGGGGAGGCGCTCATCCACTGACAGGCGCCAGGCTGTCCGGGGCCTGGCAAACCCTGGCCTTCTATACCTACTCTCCACACCTCTGCCCCTACCCTCCCAGGGGCAGGGCAGGGCTCCCCTGCAGAGACACAGGGTACAGAGGGAGAGAGAAGGCCTCAGGCCAGGGCATGGCCTAGTGCGTCCCAGCGCCAGGTCCTGACAGCCTGAGAGAGCTGGAATCAAGGAAGGCGATCCTGGGCCCCAGACAGACGTGGGTGAGCTTCAGCCTCTGGTGGCTGCATACCAGCCAGGGCAGCAGCGCCCCCTCCTGCCTGTGTTGAGCTGTGTGGGCTGCAAGAGGACTAAGGAGAGTTTAAAGGAGGCAGGCAGTGAGGGAGGAAGTGTCCCAGGTAGAGGCTGAAGCTTTAAGGAGGATGGGAGGGAGGCTTCACCCGGAAGGAGCTTTTGGAGCAAGCGCCTGAAGGAAGCTGGGGAGAGAGCCTGAGTATCTTTGGTAACTGGGAAGAGAGCATTCCAGGCAAAGGGAAAAGAACAGAGGCTGTCGGGCAAGGGTGCACCCACCATGTCTGGGCACATAGAGGAGGCCCCTGGGGCTGGAGGGGAGGGAGGAGGGGAGAACGGAAAGTGAGGCCAGAGGTGACCTGGCCAGGGCCTTCGGGGCCGTGTGGGAGAAGGTGAGGGGCTCAGCAGGTGGGTGTCATGGGTGTGAAGAGGTAAGTCCCTCGTCACCAGTCAGCAGAGCGTTCCCTGGGCTCAGCTGAAGTCCTGCTGGAGTGTGTGCCTCCTGGGCCGGAGGGGACAGGATTGGCGGGAATAAAGTTGTGAGTTTGGGGCTGTGGTGAGCAGAGCGCTAAGTAAGCCCCCAGCACTCCCACGTCCACACGAGGCGTGAACTGGCCCTGCACACTCTCCTTGAGCATGGGCAGGACAGCCCTCTCTGCCTACTACAGTTCAGCACTCGTACTACAGTGGGACAGTGCTTCTGTGATTACGTTCCTTTATAGGAAAAATTGATTTTGCAGATGTAGGTAAGATCTGGACTTGTTTGACTTTGAGTTTATCAAGAAGGAAGATTAACAGACACAGGGGCTACTTGAGAGTGGATGGTGGAAGGAGGAGGAGGATCAGAAAAAAATAACTCCTGGGTACTAAGTTTAGTACCTGGGTGACGAAATAATCTGTACAACAAACCCCCGTGACACAAGTTTACCCATGTGACAAACCTGCACATGTACGCCTGAACATAAAATAAAAGTTAAAAATGGGGTGGAGTGTGGTGGCTCACGCCTGTAATCCCAGCACTTTGGGAGGCCGAAGCGGGTGGATCACTAGGTCAGGAGATTGGGACCATCCTGGCTAACACGGTGAAACCCCGTCTCTACTAAAAATACAAATAATTAGCCAGGCGTGGTGGCGGGTCTGTAGTCCCAGCTACTTGGGAGACTGAGGCAGAAGAATGGCGTGATCCTGGGAGGCGGAGCTTGCAGTGAGCCGAGATTGGGCCACTACAGTCCAGCCTGGGTGACAGAGTGAGACTCCGTCTCAAAAAAAAAAAAAAAGTTAAAAAAAAGAAGGAAGATTATCCTGGTGGGCCTCGCTGAATCAGGTGAGCCCTGAGAGGACACTGGAGGCAACAGTGGCACCCCCTGCTGGCCTGGAGCTGCCACAAGGTGAGGGAGGGGGCCATGTGGTCAGGACTTGAGAGCAGCGTCTAGAAGCTGAGGATGGCCCCCCACCAGCAGCCAGCAAGGAAGAGGATACCTCTGTCCTACAACCACAAGGAAATGGATTCTACTAACACTACATGTGTTCTGGTGAGTTCTGCATTAGTTCAGATGAGACCACAGCTCTGGCTGCCACCTTGATTTCAACCTGGTGAGACCGTGAGCAGAGGACCTAGCTAACCCACACCTGCACTTCTGACCCACAGAAACCGAGATGATGAATTTGGGCTGTTCTGGCCCACAGAAACCAAGGTGATGAATTTGTGTTGTTTTAAACCTCCACAAAGTAGTGCGAGAAAATACACAGTAGTTGTTTTATACCACTACATTTTTAGGTGGTTTGTTATCACAGTGGATAATTAAAACACCAATTTAAATATTTTCTCAGCTAATTTTGTACCATTAGTGAAGCATAAACACTCCAAACTATAGTACTGTAGTCAAGAAAACCACCTGCTTCTATGAGTGAGAAGAACACTTGGGTGAACACATCAATAAAAAGGGTGAAGAAGGAACTCTAGCTGTATTGCATTTTGCATCATTTATATTCACTTCTATCACTATTTTTATAATACTATCCAATGACTGTGTCCTCTCTTTTTGCATGCTTTCTATTAAGAAAATAAAAATTTAAAGTTAAAAAACCCAAGCCAGGCACAGTGGCTCACACCTGTAATCCCAGCACTTTGGGAGGCCGAGGCAGGCGGATCACCTGAGGTCAGGAGTCCAACACCAGCCTGGCCAACATGGCAAAACCCCGTCTCTACTAAAAATACAAAAATTAGCCGGGTGTGATGGCGTGCGCCTGTAATCCCAGCTACTCAGGAAGCTGAAACAGGAGAATTACTTGAATCCAGGAGGCGGAGTTTGCAGTGAACTGAGATGGTGCATTGCACTCCAGCCTGGGTGACAGAGCAAGGCTCAGTCTAAATAAATAAATAATAAATAAAATAAAATAAAATAAAATCCAGCCAGTGCAGTGGCTCATGCTTGTAATCCCAGCACTTTGGAAAGCCAAGGCAGGCAGATTGCTGGAGCCCAGGAGTTTGAGACCAACCTGGACAAGACGGTGAAACCCTGCCTCTACAAAAAAAAAAAAGATCTAGGTGTGGTGGCACACACCTATAGTCCCAGCTACTCTGGAGGCCGAGGGCTGAGGTGGGAGAATTGCTTGAGCCCAGGAGGCAGAGGTTGTGATGAGCTGAGATTGCACCACTGCACTCCAGCCTGGACGACAGAGCAAGACCCTGTCTCAAAAAAAAAAGAACCCAAAAGCAACAAACCATCTTGATTGTTCTGAAGCCTTTTAAGAGCAGTCACCTCACACATGTTCTTCCAGAAACACCAGCAGCATGCATGAAACAAAGTAGCTAACCTAGACCTAAGGTGGTGTGTTAAGCTCCTTGTGTGCCTCTGAAGAAAGACGGTGTATAATTCCAGGTAGTGGTGTCGTTATGCATGGTATTTTCTCTAGAAAGCATTCTAAAAGCCAGAGTAGAGGTCTTTGAAATGTTTTCAGAAGCATGCCATAGTTGCTAAGTCGCTGGGACCCTCTCACCTCTCATATAAACTCCATTCTTATAATGCAGGGGAGCGTTTAAGGCAAAGGCTTTGCAGTAAGCTGAATGTGACCTGCTCAAAAAATCGTCTCTATTCTCTAGGCCCTCTCCTGTGCAAGGGACATTCTGGGGTACCCCATCCCTCAGGCATCATTTAATCCCCCAGGAAAGATATTTGAGGCTGACTCACAGGTTTGTGGTTATTTCGGTCATCATTAGAGATGTGCTTTATTTCTTTCAGAAAGAAGTCTTGATGAGCTTACGGGACCTAGCCCCTTATTTGTTTCATACTCATCCTTGTGTGTTACTCAGTTGTCTCTTAGGAACTTCAGAATTGCGTATGAGCATTTTCCCCTCCAAGCTTTCTGGTCTCAATGACGAGCACTCCTGTCCACATAGTGACTCAAGCTACAGCCATAGAAGGTGTCCCCTGTCTCCCTTCAACCACTCTCAAGTCCTGGTCATTCTCTCATCTATCTTTAGGACATACCCTCATGCTCCACCCCCAGAGCCATTCTCTTAATTCAGCCCCCATCATTTCTCACTTTAGTATAAACAAAGCCTCCCCCATCCCTTCTCTACGCTACTGTCAGAGCGAGCTTTCGAAAGCATCAAGTCTTCAAGCCTACGTCTGATCATCTTTGAAGACCAGTCTCAGCCTCCTAACATGCATCCATGTACCCTGGGAATTCTTTCTCACCTCCCGTAAAGACTGCAGGCATGACAGGGCGTCTGCACTTCTCTGGATGTGCCATGCTTCCCCCACCTCTGTGCCTTTACATTCAATGCTTTCCTCTGACTTTCCAGCTTCGAATCATTCTTCAGGACCCTTCTTGAACATCGTGTCCTTATGGAAGCTTTGCCTGACATCGGCCCAGTCCCACCAAGCAGAACTACATGTCTCTGCTCCGGGCTTCTGCAAAGCCATTGCATTCCCCAGCACAAGTCTCACCACACTGAACCAGACTGCAACAGTTGGCTTCCCTGCCCATCTCCCCAGCTAGTTTGCCAATGAGTTCAATGTATTTGTTTCTGATTTCTCAGCACCTAGCAGAATGCTTGGAATGAAATAGTCACTCAGAAAATATTTATTGGATGTTTTGCTTATAACTCAATTCAATTCCTTTTTCTTTAACTCTTTGTAGATGCAGATCTCCCCTGGAAGTGCTAAGCCTGGTGCTATTGAGTAACGCCAGGTCTGTCCCTTAGGTAATGGAACCTAAGGCAAAGTGGGTGACACACATAAATGTTTCACAGGGGTTGTTTTCTTGGTGGAGACAATGTAATGCGTTCACATATGGAAACTTGGGCCTGGCTTTCCCCACGTGCTGCCAGGATTGTCAGGATAGGTTGGTTCTCATCCTCCGTGCCCCCTGGCTGTGTTCAAATTGTGAGCTGCCTGATCTATGGGTCCAGTGGGGTTAAGCTGAAGCAAGAAACCACGGAGTGACAAGAAGACATTTCAAAGACGTGAATGGTCTAGAAACCCAGCAATTTTCCAAAAGCTTGTTCCCGTGGGATCTGTAGGGCCCAATTTGAAGAGTTGGGACAGAGGGGACATTCCTGGGTTCCCAGCCTGCAGTATGGAACTGCTAATAGTCACATAATTCTGAATGCACAATAGCACTTCATTCCCAAGGAATTCTCTGTAGGAACTCAAGAACAAAATAATCTCCTAATGTAGAACATGTGACATACAAGCGCTTTTACAAATCACCTGACAGTAGATGTCGAAGTAATTTCAAAATAATGTTCTATTTTTAAAATACTGTAGTTAAAAAACTTTTCCCCCCAGAGTCTACTACCTTGCTGTGTCATATGAGCAGCACAATACACTTAGAAAGTTGCAGCAACTTGGAGGCAGGACCTTTGTTTGTCCTGGGAGGTGGGATGACTGTAGAAGATGGCCCACGCCAGGTCTTCTTTAGGATCTAGTCTGGCCTCATTTGAGCTACAGTAATACATGAGGGTGTTTGTACTCACTTTATCTCCTTTTATTTCGAGCAAGGAGTTCAGATGTAGAAATCTGCTTGGGCCACTCAGGACACACCCACAAGGCAATCACAGGAAGTGAGCAGCTTATAGGGATTGCAGTGAGGATAAGAGGACATTTGTTTGTAGCCTGTGTCAGCTGGGCCTGCTCAGGTCTCTAAGACTTGGGTAAGATGGCTTCAAACCCCAGTCCCAAAGCTTTGGGGATGCCCTAGGCCTGGCATGATGACCATTGGTCCCTGCCTCACACTCTCCCTCCGGCCTCTGCCTCCACGCCTCCCAGGTAACAAAGTGTTGCTCCCTCGTTGCTTTCCAAAAAAAAAAAAAAAAAAAAAAAAGTGGTCAAGGTGGTCAGGCGTGGTGGCTCTCGCCTGTAATCCCAGCTCTTTGGGAGGCCGAGGCAAGTGGATCACCTGAGGTCAGGAGTTCCAGACCAGCCTGGCCAACATGGTGAAACCCCATCTCTACTAAAAATGCAAAAGATTAGCCGGGTGTGGTGTTGGATGCCTGTAATACTAGCTACTTGGGAGGCTGAGGCAGGAGAATTGCTTCAACCCAGGAGGCGCAGGTTGCAGTGAGCCGAGATCACACCATTGCACTCCAGCCTGGGTGACAGAGCGAGACTCTGTCTCAAAATAAATAAATGAATAGGAAAGAAAGAAGATCTGTGTTCTTAGTTTTTGTTTAGTTCTTAATGCCTTCACTGAGATACAACTTGCGTGTATACAATTCGCCCATTTAATGTGGATGATCAATGGTTTTCGGTCTATTCGCAGACATGTGCAACTGTCACTTTGGTCAGTTTTAGAACATTTTCATCACCTCCAAAAAAACTCCAAACCCTTTAGCTGTCACCTCCCATCTTCCTGCCCCTGCCCCCACCTCACAAGCTGAGCCCTAAGTTCCCACTAATCTACTTTCTGTTTGTATAGATTTCCCTATTCTGGACTTTCATGTGAATGAATCATGTAACAGGAGGTCTTTTGTGACTGGCTTCTTTCACTTAGCCTAACATTTTTGAGGTTCATCCATGGTATATCATGTATCAGTACTTCATCCCTTTTTATGACCGACTAACATTCCATTGTCTGGATAGACCACATTGTGTCAGTTCATTCATCAGTTGATGAACACTTGGGTTTTGGCTACTATGAATAATGCTGCTATGCGCATTTGTGTCTAAGTGTCCATGTGGACCTGTACTTTCATTTCTCTCAGGGTATATATGTAGGAGTGGAATTGCTGGGTCCTGTGACATCTCCGTGTTTAACATTTGGGGAGCTGTTCTCCAAGGCAGCTGTACCGTTCTGCATTGCCACCAGCAGCGTAGGAGGGTTCTGATCTTTCCACATCCTCCCAATACTTGTTCTCGGCCTTTTGTATTCTGGCCACCCTGGAGAGTGTGACGTGGTTTCTTACTGGGGTTTGAATTTGCATGTCTCTGATCACTAGTGATGTCAAAGATCTTTTCCCGTACTCATTGGCTATTAGTTTTAGTTTGAGAGAAAGGGTCTCATCCTGTGGAACATCCTACCTTCTCGCTCTCCCAACTCCTCTTCCTCACCCTCTACCCTCTGGAATCCCTCAAACACACACCCGAGTCCAAAGTGTTCTCCCTCCACGACGGAGTGGCTGTCCTTTCCTCTGAAGGCCCTGTGCCCACTGATGTGGGGCCTAGGGACTGGGGATCTTTCCCATGTGGGCTCAGCTGACAGAGGCAGGACTTCTCACACCAGCTGTTTAGGCAAACGTTTCTCCATCTTCTCACGTCTGTGTGACTGGACATGGGGTGTCCAGCCTACTTTTCAGAAGAATCTACTTTCTTTAGAGTAAAACAGTGGTTTCTAAAAAAGAAGGAACCTTTGAATGATGAGATACTCACCCATGGTTGATGGCAGCTGTAATATTGTGAAATATATATTTGGTCTTCATCCATGTTTCCTGATATACAGTTGGAATCTCCAGAGTGATGAGTGTCTTTTGTATGCTAATGAGTAACAGGTGGATGAGTCCTCTAGGTAACTTCAGGATGGGGAGTGGTCGCCCATAGACCAAGGCATGATTAGAGGATTAGGACTTACAGCCCAACTCTCAAACTCCAGGGCAGGAGAGGGACTGAAAGTTAAGCTGATCACCAATGGCCCATGATGTAGTCAGTCATGCCTATATAATGAAGCTTCCATAAAAACCCAAAAGGGCTGAGTTTTGGGAGCTCTGCACAGCTGAACATGTGGAACTTCCTGGAGGGTGGTTCCTAGGAGGGCATGGGAGCTTCTCGGCCCTTCCCACATATCTCATCCTGTGCCTCCTTTTCAGCCGGCTATTTTACCCTTTGTAATGTCCTTTATCATAATGGATAAACATAAGCAAAGTGTTTCCCTGAATTCTGTGAGCTGTTCTAACAAACTAATTGAACCAAAGTAGAGGATTGTAGGAACCTCAATTTGTAGCTGGTTGGTCAGAGGCGCAGGTCACATCCTAGGGCTTGCAACTGGTGTGCAAGGTTGGGGAGAGTCTTATGGGACTCAGCCCTCGCCCTGTGGGACTTGATGCCATCTTTGGGTAGTTAGTGTCAGAATTGAATTGAATTGCAGGATATTTTGTTGGTGTGTGCTGCAGAATTGCTTTACTGATACATGTGGGAAAAATCCCCATCTATCTGGTGCCAAAAGTATGGTGCTGAGTGGTGAATGAGAACACAGAGTAGGGAAAGCCCTGTAGGCTTATGCTATCTGTAACAGAAGTCATGGTGAGATGTATATGGAAAGCTCAGAGACTCTAAAGCCATGCTTAAGGCAAACTGCTGTGACTTTAAAAAGAGTGTTGTGACCTCTGATCGTGTGTCATTACTAGCCTCGGCTGAATTACAGGCTCAGGCCAGTTCCCTTAGCATGTCTTTGTGCTTCACATGTGTCCACAGACAACAATGGACAGTAGCTCTCCAATGCACTCATGTTGACTGATAGAGGAACCAATACGTCAAGTTATCAGTGGAGTCAGGTGAGTGAGTACAGGGGCTGGAGCTGGCTCTCCTAATCATAGCCCAAGGTGAGCTCCATCCGGGTAGGCACAAAAGGGAATTATTAGGAATGACAAGAGTCTAACTTAAGTACACACCTATATAAAGGACGGGACATGTCTTGGGATGAAAAGCCAATCTAGGTTTTGGCCTTTATTCCTGATTGGTGTCAGGAGGTCTAACAAGCTGGATGAATTTGGCAAATGGGGAAGTCATTTTCAGGCCAGTTCCTTCATCTTTTGGAATCATTCATTCATTCATTCACTCATTCTCTGAACAGTTACTGGGTACAGCTAGGTGCCTGACACAGTGCTAAATACTAGGTATAGAGATGAATTGAAGTCCTTATAATCCAACCAGGACTGGATTAGGAACCAAAAGGAAGGACTAGACCACGCTTCTACCCAAGGGGGCCCAAGACAAGCTCTATTAGCAAGGTGATGCTAATGCTGATTGTTGACAGATGGAAAGGTCTCTGATACATAGACCAAAAAAGGCAAGGTATTTTAGAGAGCTGGCACAACAGCAAAAGCATGCATGAATGGAGTTCGTCTCCTCTGTCCCCAATACCCATGACATCAACATTCCTGCACTAAGGTATGGGACTCCCAGGTCCACACCCACTGGTTGGTGACAACACCAAGTTCAAAGCCCACCTTGCAATCTAGTGATTCCCCAGGGCATACAGACAATGGTGCACATTGTTACTACAGTCCAGAGTGTAGCTCAGGTGCACCTTGACTGGAGATTAGCAGGTATCATTCTTTAACCTGCAGAAGTCCTGGACATTCAGCTGCAGAGCGGGGACCTGCTAGGGGTGAGATCATAGTATGGGGTTGGATTCTTGCGTCTGGGCTTGTTTCTGGGCACTGGCCTGGGGCCCATGTACTTAGAGCTTTGTTTTGTCTATCAACCCTTACACCCTCAGTTTCTGCTAGTTCTTCTCCCATATGCTAACCAACCACCGCCTCTTGGACCCAAAGACTGTAAACCTTCTCATCCACCTCTATCCTGCCCTTAGGGTCCTGCAAATCTATTTCTAGGTCCTAAAACCAATAGGAATGATTCCATACTCCTTATCAGACAACTGAGCATCTACTTCTGAAAAAATAGCAATGTTTGAGATGTGGGCATAGAAGTTTCTTCTCAGACTGATGGATCACTGTGCCCACTTCCATGCTTGAAACCCCATCTCCATTCTCAATAGAGCCATGAATGTATACCTCAAGTTCTATGAGAAGAGTTGCCTGTCATCTTCTGCCTAAAGCAGACTGCTTCTGTGTTTAAGAATGTGGAGACCCTTTTCTTTCAGTTTTCCTTTGAGCAGTAACTTACTATAGTGGATAACCTTGACTTACCTGGTCCTACTCTCTGCTGTAAAATGTACATAAGTAGAGTCCCTCATCCCTCTTCATGAGATTTGGGATGGTTCCAATGGTCAGCTCTTTTATGCTGATTGAGAAGTCCAACTTGCATAGCAGTGCAGCTTCATACCTGACATTATACACATGCTTAATCCCACCTTTGCTGAAGCAAGAGACAGCATTGGCAGGCAGAACAAGTCCTGTAGCTTTGGGACAAAAGTGGCTGAGTCTTGAGTCTTGTCCCCAAAGGTCTTACCTTCCTTATCCACTCCAAAGCAGAAGTTGGCAGGCAGTTGAGGCAACTGACCAAGTATCGAGAGATAGGAGTTCTTCAGGTGTCCATCAATGGGAAACTGGTTGAATGAATTTGAATGAATTATGGTATAGTCACATAGTGAAGTGCTATGCAGCCATAAGAAAGAAGAATAAAAAATGTCTGCCTTTAACCACTATGGAATAATATCCAAGATATATTTTTAGTAGAAAAGGCCAAATACAGACAGTGCACATACCTGGTGTTATTTTTTGAAAAATAAGATTATATATGTGTGTATATATACATATTTGCTTATTGTAAAGAAACACTGGAAAGATAAGCCAAAAACCAATAAAAAATGATTAACCATACGAGTGGGTAGGAATGGCATAGAGGGATAGGGCTGGAAGAAATGATTCTCTGTACTTTCAAAAATAGTTTTGACTTTTGAACCATGTAAGTGTTTTACATATGCAAAAATAAAATGAAATAAAAAGGATCAGAGAAAGCAGTCCAAAAGTATACACACAAAGAAATGAGGCCAACTATATATCAAATTGATAACACAGCAAAAAGAATCATTTTAAGAAACTGTCAAACATGACACTTGGGCTATACATCCTTACTTAGTTGGATACTCTCTGGAAACAGAAAGTATTACAAATAAGCTTTGCCCTTACTGGATTTATCTATTATTATCATTTTGAGACTATGTGAACATTTTTGGACAGAACAAGAAAGAACTGTGTGTACATATATTAATCGTGTGTGTATATATATGTATGTTATACAAACATGTTTTTAGGAAACATAATTTTCTTTGAAGGGGAAGATAGATACAATCATTAAATAAAATAAGGTTAAATAATAATTTAGTAATGTTAAATTTAAATTAGAAATATCAGTGTCTTTGGGAAGCTTGAGCCCAGGAGTTCAAGACCAACCTGGGCAACATAGTGAGACCTTGTCTCTATAAAAAATAAAAATAAATTGCCCTGTCTCCTATCTGTCATCTTCCTCTTAAAACCTGGCAATTTATTTTTATTTTTTATAGAGACAAGGTCTCACTATGAATGAAAACTTCTCCAGATAAATAGATATTATAAAGAAAAAACAATCATAATTTCTGGAAATGGAAGACACACTTAGAGAAAGATAAAACGCGCTAGAAAGTGTCAACAATAGATTAGAACAAGTAGAAGAAAGAACTTCGGAGCTTGAAGACAAGACTTTTGAATGAACCCAATCAGATAAAAACAAAAATAAGAAGAAAAAAGAATTTAAAAAATGAACAAAGCCCCCAAGAAATGTGGGATTATGTTAAACCGCCAAACCTAAGAATAATTGGTGTTCTTGAGAAAAAAGAGAAATCTAAAAGTGTGGAACTTATTTGAGGGAACAATTGCAGAAAACTTCCCTGGCCTTGCTAGAGACCTAGACATCAAACAAGCTCAAAGAATACCTGGGAAATTCATTGCAAATAGATCATCACCTAGACATGTAGTCATCAGATTATCTAAAGTCAAGATGAAGGAAAGACTCTTAAGAACTGTGAGGAAAAAGCATTAAGTAACCTATGAAGGAAAACCTATCAGATTAACAGCAGATTTCTCAGCAGAAACCCTATAAGCAAGAAGGAATTGGGGTCCTATCTTTAACCTCCTCAAACAAAATAATTGTTAGCCAAGAATTTTGTATCCAGGAAAAATAAGTTTCATAAATGAAGGAGAGATAAAGTCTTTTTCAGACAAATAAGTGCTGAGATAATTTGCCACTCCCAAGCCAGCACCACAAGAAATGCTTAAAGGAGTTCTAAATCTTCAAATGAAACCTCAAAATACACCAAAATAGAATTTCCTTAAAGCATAAATCTCACAGGGCCTATAAAACAATACAAATAGAAAAAAAAGTTATTCAGGGAACAACTAGCACAATGAATAGAACAGTACCTCACATCTCAATACTAAAGTTGAATGTAAATGGCTTAAATACTCCACTTAAAAGATACAGAATGGAAGAATAGATAAAACTCCACCAGTCAAGTATTTGCTGTCTTCAAGACTCACCTAACACATAAGGACTCACATAAACTTAAGGTAAAGGAATGGAAAAAGATATTCCATGCAAATGGACACCAAATGCAAAGAGAAGCAGCTATTCCTGTATGAGACGAAACAGACTTTAAAGCAACAACAGTTTAAAAAGACAAAGGGGGACATTATATAATGATAAAAGGATTGGTGCAACAGGAAAATATCACAATCCTAAATGTATATGCACCCAACACTGGAGCTCTCAAATTTCTAAAACAATTATTATCAGACCTAAGAAATTAGATAGATGGCAACATGATAATAGTGGGGGACTTCCATACTCCACTGACAGCACTAGATGGATCATCAAGACAGGAAGTCAACAAAGAAACAATGAACTTAAACTATACCCTAGAACAAATAGACTTAACAGATATTTACAGAACATTCTACCCAACAACTGCAGAATATACGTTCTTTTCCTCAGCACATGGAATATTCTCCAAGATAGACCATATGATAAGCCACAAAAAAAGTCTCAATAAATTTAAGAAAATGGAAATTATACCAAGTACCCTTTCAGACCACGTGGTATAAAACGGGAAATGAACTCCAAAAGGAACCCTCAAAACTACACAAATACATGGAAATTAAGTAATCTGCTCCTGAATGACCTTTGGGCCAATCATGAAATCAAGATGGAAATTTAAAAAGTATTTGAACTGAACCTCTGGGATACAGAAAAAGCAGTGCAGAGAGAAAGTTCATAGCATTAAATGCCTACATGAAAACGTCTGAAAAAGCACAAATAGACAATCTAAGGTCACACCTCAAGGAACTAGAGAAACAAGAACAAACTAAACCCAAACCCAGCAGACGAAAAGAAATAACAAAGATAATAGCAGAACGAAATGAAATATTAACAACAACAACAAAAAGATAAGTGAAACAAAAAGATTATTCTTTGAAAAGATAAACAAAATTGATAGCCCATTAGTGAGATTAACCAAGAAAAGGAGAGAGAAGATCCAAATAAGCTCAATTAGCAACAAAACAGGAGATATTACAACTGACACCACAGAAATACAAAAGATCATTCAAGGCTACTATGAACACCTTTACACACACAAAATAGAAAATCCAGAAGAATGGATAAATTCCTGGACATATACAACCTTCCTACATTAAATCAGGAATAAACAGAAACTCTGAACAGACCAATAACAAGTAGCAAGATAAAAGCAGTAATACAAAAATTCCCAACAACAAAAAAAGTCCAGAACCAGATGGATTCACAGCTAAATTCTATCAGACATTCAAAGAAGAATTGGTATCAATCTTACTGAAACTATTCCAAAAGATAGAGAAAGAGGAACTCATCCTTAAATCACTTTTTGAAACCAGAAAGGACATAACAAAAAGAAAAACTACAGAGTGATATCCCTGATGAACATAGATGTAAAAATCCTCAACAAAATATTAGCTAACTGAATCCAACAGCATATCAAAAAAGATAATACACCATGATCAAGTAGTGTATTAAGGTATAAAGATATAGCATCATGTATAAAGATAAACACCATGATCAAGTGGGTTTCATACAAGGGATACAAGGATGGTTTAACATACACAAGTCAATAAATGTGATACATCACATAAACAATTAAAAACTAAAATCATGTGATCATCTCAATAGATGCAAGAAAAGCATTTGACAAAATCTAGCATTGCTTTATGATTAAAACCCTCAGCAAAATCAGCATAGATAGGACATACACTAAGGTAATAAAAGCCACCTATGACAAACCCATAGCCAACATTATACTGAACAGGGAAAAGTTGAAAGCATTCCCCCTGAGAACTGGAACAAGGCAAGGATGCCCACTTTCACCACTTCTATTCAACATAGTACTAGAAGTCCCAGCCAGAGCAGTAAGACAAGAGAAAGAAATAGAGGGCATCTAAATCAATAAAGAGGAAGTCAAACTGCTGTTCACCAATGATATGATTGTATACCTTGAAAACTCTAAAGACTCATCCAGAAAGCTTCTAGATCTGATAAATGAATTCAGTAAAGTTTTGGGATACAAAATAAATGTACACGAATCAGTAGCACTGCTATATACCAACAATGACCAAGCTGAGAAGCCAATCAAGAACTCGGTGCCTTTTACAAAAGCTGCAATAATAATAATAATAGTAAAATACTTAGTAAAATACCTAACCAAGGAGGTGAAAGATCTCTACAAGGAAAACTACAAAACACTGCTGAAAGAAATCATAGACAACACAAACAAATGAAAACACATCTCATGCTGATGGATGGGTAGAATCAATATTGTGCAAATGACCAAACTGCCAAAAGCAATATACAAATTCAATGCATTTCCCATCAAAATACCATCATCATTCTTCACAGAACTAGAAAAAAAATCCCAAAATTCATATGGAACAAAAAAAGAGCCCACACAGCTGAAACAAGAGTAAGTAAAAAGAACAAATCTGGAGGCATCATATTACCTGACTTCAAACTATACTATAAGGGTATAGTTACCAAAACAGCATGGTACTGGTATAAAAATAGTCACATAGACCAGTAGAACAGAATAGAGAACCCAGAAATAAAGTCAAATATTTACAGCCTACGGATCTTCGACAAAGCAAACAAAAACATAAAGTGGGGAAAGGACACCCTGTTCAACAAATGGTGCTGGGATAATTGGCAAGCTACATGTAAAAGAATGAAACTGGACCCTCATCTCTCACCTTATACAAAAATCAACTCAAGATAGATCAAGGACTTAAACCTAAGACCTGAAACTATAACAATTCTAGAAGATAACATTGGAAAAACTCTTCTAGACGTTGGCTTAGGCAAAGTGTTCATGACCAAGAACCCAAAAGCAAATGTAACAAAGACAAAGATAAATATATGGGACCTAATTAAACTAAATAGCTTATGCACGGCAAAAGAAACAATCAGCAGAGTAAACAAACAACACATAGAGGGGAAGAAAATCTTTGTAAACTATGCATCTAACAAAAGACTAATATCTAGAATCTACAAGGAACTAACAAAAAATAATACCATCAAAAAGTGGGCAAAGGAAATGAATACACAATTCTCAAAAGAAGAAATATAAATGGCCAACAAACATATAAAAAATGCTTAACATCACTAATTATCAGGGAAATGCAAATCAAAACCACAATGAGATACCACCTTACTCCTGCAAGAATGGCCATAATTAAAAAATAAAAAAATAACAGATGTTGGCATAGATGTGGTGAAAAGGAACACTTACATTGCTGGTAGGAATGTAAACTACTACAACCACTATGGAAAACAGTGTGGAAATTCCTTTAAAAACTAAAAGTAGAACTATCATTTGATCCAACAGTTCCACTACTGGGTACTTACCCAGAGGAAAAGAAGTCATTATGCGAAAAAGACACTTACACATGCATGTTTATAGTAGCAAAATTCACAATTACAAAAATATGGAACCAGCCTAAATGCCCATCAGCTAATGAGTGGACAAAGAAAATGTGGCATATATACACCATGGAATGCCACTCAACCTTAAAAAGGAACAAAATAATGTAATTCACAGCAACAGCAATCTGGATGGAGTTGGAGACCATTATTCAAAGTGAAGTAACTCAAGAATAGAAAAACCAAACATTGTATGTTCTCACTTATAAGTGGGAACTAAGCTGTGAGGATGCAAAGGCATAAGAATGATATAATGGACTTTGGGGACTCAGGGGGAAGGCTGGGAGGGGTTTGAGGGAACAAAAGACTACACATTGGGTACAGTGTAAACTGCTTGGGTGACAGGTTCACCAAAACATCAGAAATCACCACTAAAGAATTTATCCATGTAACCAAACATGACCCATTCCCCAAAAACTATTGAAATTTTAAAAAAGGCAAGAAATGTCAGTGTGAATTCATAAGTACAGGTATGTGTGTGTGTGTCTGTAATTAATTTCAGCCAAAGAGCCTAGAAGTCATAACATTGTAAGAGCAATGGGCACACCTCATGCCTTGAATTTGGTATCTAAGTACCATTCCCCAGGAAAGGGGACCAGGGATCCTCATTGAACTGGCTGATTCCAAGTCAAAAGCAGGTAAAGTACAAGTTGAACCTAGGATACCTTACTGTATCAGAAAATAAGGAAATACTCACGGACTAATGGGATCATGTCAAATGAACAGCAGAGGCAGCTTGAAGAGGGTCCCATTGGCCAAATTGAGATTAATTTAAGTATCAGAAATAATAATGATGGCAGTTGACATTGAGTTATAAAGAAATCCATGAATTCACAGTGATACTCAAAAAAAAAAAAAAAAAAAAAGGAACAGAGAGAGAAGAGAGAACTCTTCTTTAGGGAACACTTCCTCTAATAAATGTAGAAAAAAAAGATATACTTTTATTGCAATCCTCAAAGAAGATATAGATTCAGGGAAGCACCATCAGTGGATGCTAAACCTTATTGGGTGAAAGGTTGTGGAGGAACAGGATGTCAAAGTATAATTCAACAAATTACAGTATTTACTAATTTTGAGGAGGAAAATGCACCTTTACTATGAAAGATATGGTGATTGTCACCTTCCCTAAATGATCAAAGTGAGCAATGCCAGCAGGGATGGGCTGTCATCACATGTCCCGATGGGATCCATCTGTTGTATTAGTTAGGGCTCTCTAGAGGGGCAGAACTAATGGAATGAATATACATATATATATATATATATATATATATATATATACACACACATATATATATATGAGTTACATATATATATATATGAGTTACATATATATATATATATATATATATATATGAGTTTATTAAGTATTAACTCACGCAATCACAAGGTCCCACAATAAGCTATCTGCAGGCTGAGGAGCACGGAGAGCCAGTCTCTGAGAGCAAGGAGATCCAAACTGAAGAACTTGGAGTCCAATGTTTGAGGGCAGAACGCATCCAGCACGAGAGAAAGATGTAAGCTGGGAGGCTGGGACAGGGTCTCTTTTCACATTTTTCTGCCTGCTTATGTTCTAGCTGCGCTAGCAGCTACTTTGGTGGTGTCCACCCAGATTAAGGGTGAGTCTGCCTTTCCCACCCTTCTGACTCAGAGGTTAATCTCCTTTTTCAACAACCTCACAGACACACCCAGGATCAATACTTTGTATCCTTCAATCCAGTCCGGTTGACACTCAGTATTAAACATCACACTTGTGAAGGATTCTTTTCATGAGTCCAGTCCAGCTTCTAGACTCACATCCAGTTACAGGAAATACAGAGGAGAGAAGGACAAGTCAAGGAGGCCCTGATGAAGCTCTCTGACAAAGCTAGAATGAGCGATGTTCTACAAGACAGTTGAGCCAAACTCCAAAAAGTCATCGCAAATTCAAAACAAAACTAAACTTAAAACCTCTGTAGGGTCATCTGATCGGAGGGCCTCACATGAAATTGCAAAGGACGCTCTCTTCTCTTTGCTAGATGAAACCAATTCTACATGTGCCTCTCCATACTGTTCTAGACCAGCGTTTATTATGTGTCACAGCCTCTCTTGGTCCCAATGATGGAGATCCCCACTCCTCTCCACTATGTTCATCAAGCAATTTGGTGTTCTCTTGAAGGATAGAAAGGCCCTAACAGAGACTGTTAGCTCTTGTTTAGGGGTGCTTTTTTTTTTTTTTTTAGATGGAGTCTTGCACTGTTGCCCAGACGGGAGTGCAGTGGCACAATCTCGGCTCACTGCAACCTCTGCCTCCCAGGTTCAAGCAATTTGCCTGCTTCAGTCTCCCGAGTAGCTGAGATTACAGGTGCCTGCCACCACTCCCGGCTAAGTTTTGTTTTTGTGTTTTTAACAGAGATGGGGTTTCACTATGTTGGCCAGGCTGGTCTTGGACTCCTGACCTTGTGGTCCGCCTACCTCAGCCTCCCAAAGTGCTGGGATTACAGGTGTGAGCCCCTGCACCTGGCCATTAGGGGTGCTTTTATATTGGAGAAGCAGCCTGGTTGTACATAAATTTAAAACAACTAAGGCAAGCACCCGTATATAATGAGAATCTCCACTTCTCTCTGTCCGAAGGCTGAGTGCACCAGAATACTTCAGTCTGAGAAGAAAAAAAACTTATCTGAGGAATGTGAGCCCTTTAAATCATCAGACCCAGAAAGGCACTTACAGTGTGACCACAATCAGGTCTCATTTCCCTGGAACTAAATAACGACCTCTTGAAGTCACTTGCTATGTGGACTCTAGATGAATGCCAAGTTGCAACAATGTATAGCCAATCACTGACCAATGTTATTTCTGTAAACTAATAAGAATTCCTGATGAACAGCTTTTGTAATTGCTTCTCTAATGATTTGTCCTTTTTTCTTTAAAAACTTGAGCCTCTTCTTTGTCCTCTGGAGCACTCCCCAAGGCAACTTGGAAGTTTGTCCACGGCTGCAGCTCTCAACCTTGGCCCAAATAAACTGTCTATGTTAATTCTGCCTCTGCTTCTTCCTTTTAGGTTGACATTTCCATCTCTGGAGATTGGATACTCTCCCTCCTGACAGGTGCATGATGACTCTCTTGTATTTAGAAGTGGCTCTTCGTATCTCTGGCATATTTCCTCCCCAAGTGTGGGGTGTTGCTGGGATGATGCTGAGGTGTGCTAGGACTTGCTGCTGTTGGGGAAATTTGAAATAAAATCTGCCAATCTAGAAAACCCGTCCAAAAATATGGGAAATGAAAAAAAGTGTTATTATTACGTATTCATTAAACCAGATTGCAACACGTATCAAAAGCAATCCACTAAAGGAATTGCAAAGACAGAAAAAATGTATCACCCTCTTACATAGCCAGGCAGATAGAATCTATTACATATGTGTTAATTGCACTCATCCAAAGGAAGAAGAAAACTCTCATATGCTACAACTTGTAGCCAGACTCCTAGGCAAAGCTCCCAGAGAGACGGGAGACAGGGCACCATCCATCTTAATATTCACATTTCAAAGAGATGGCTCCGAGGCCCTCGAGACATTCCTGGGAAGCCAAAGTGGCAAAGGGCTTTTTTTAGCTTTCAGAAAGGTTTGCATACCTCCCAAAGAGACAGAGAAAGGAGATACTCTAACAAAAGGGAGGTAGGGACTTCTCTTTGCCTTTTGGCACCAGGGAAAATTCCGTTTCTTTTTACTTGTACTTACCCTTATACTGCCTAGGAAATTAAGGAGAAGTTGAGGGTCCACTGAGTGGCAGGGCTGCCAGAGAATGGTTTCCCAGCCCAGTGCTGGAAGAGCTCCTGTCTCCCAGGCGACCTGGCCCTCCCTTTCCCTGCCACTGACTCTTCCTCCTCCTGAGCTACTGGCCAGCCCTGGAGTTGTTGTCTCATAAGCTCTCACAAATGAGATGGAGCAGGGACCCCTCTTAGGGGCCTGGGCTCTCCCCAGCACCAAACAAAGAAATTTAAAAATCTTGAGTTTCTTAAAGGGAAATTCCAGGCACCCAGCTAAACCTGAGAAGTAAATGAGCAACTTGATGAGCAAGAGAGTAATAGTAGCTTAAAACAATAATCATGGAAGTGAGGGATATTTGGCTCCCTGTAAAAACTAAAGATAACATCTTTCTCTCTCTCTCTCTTTTTTTTTTTTTTTTTTTTTTTTGAGACAGGGTCTCACTCTGTTGCCCAGGCTAGAGTGCAGTGGTGCAATCATGACTCACTGCAACCTTGACCTGAGGGCTCAAGCAATTCTCCCATCTCAGCTCTGCCAGTAGTTGGGACCACAGGCATGTGCCACCACACCCTGTTAATTTCCGTATTTTTTGTTTTTTGTTTTTTGTTTTTTTTTGTTTTTGGGAGAGGTAGGGTTTCATCATGTTGCCCAGGCTGGTCAAACTACTAGGCTCAAGCAATCTCCCTGCCTCAGTCTCCCAAAGTATTGAGATTACGGTCGTAAGCCACCACACCCAGCCGAAGACAGCATCTTAAAGATAGCAGCAGGAGGCAGACAAGTTCCCAGGCAGATCGGGATGGGTCCCCTATGAAACCCAACCTCCACACCAAAGACAGCCTGAAGCCTGAAAACCAGGCTGTCAGTTCTGGATGGAGTCCATGACCAGAGTGAGAACTTCTATTTTCATGTGCCTGCTCTTTCCCAATTGGTTCTTTCTGAATAATGCTTTTTAACCAATCAAGTGTTGCCTTTTCCAAGGCTGCATATAGCCAACACCTCCCCCATTCTGAGCCTATAAAAACTGGAGACTCAGCCACACATTGAGACTACCTACCTTCAGGTCCCCTGTCTTCTGAGAGCTGTTTTGTTGCTCAGTAAAACTCTTCTCTGCCTTGCTCACTCTTGCCAGTTGTCAGCGTAATCTCATTCTTCATAGGCATGGGACAAGAATCCAGGACCCACCCAACAGCGGGTGCAAAAGGAGCTGCTGTAACACTGTGGCCCTCCCACCCTCTGCCAGTGCTGGGCATCCATCCCACGTGATGGGAAATGGCAGTGGGGCCAGGCCCTGCCAGGAGCCGCAGGCTGGAGCAGGGCAGCGGGACCCAGCGAGCTCTTAACATACCCCCATTTTCTGCACCGTGAGTGGTAGGAAGGAGAAAAGAGCTGCGACCCTCCTGGACATCTAGACATCAAGGCTCCTGGAGCCAGTGCTGTGACATGACGTAACACTCCCTTTGGGGCTCCATGGGTGCTGGCATCTCCGAGTTTTTGGGAACTACTGTGTTCCCCAAGTCTGGACGCCAGCGCCTGGAGCTGCTCATTCCACTGCAGCAGCTGACACACCTGGCTATGCACAGTAACTGGACCCTGAAAACTTGCCACTCCACACCTGGCTCACCTGTGGTGGCTGGTAGGGTGAGCTGGGTGCAAGCTGCTGGGCCAAGTGGATGGAGCAAGCCCAGCGGCCAGCCCAGAGCTGAGTGAAACCCAGGCAGGGGTGCAGCCAGCTGCAGAGGTCTCTGGCTGGTGAAGTGGCACCTCAAAAATGTCCCGTGCCATTAACATATGTCCCAGAGTCGTTTCAGAAACCTGGACCCCCACCAATGGATCCACTAAATGGATCCACTGGCACGTAGACTTCAGGTAAAGAGGAACTGAGGGCTGAATTCTGATCACCATTCTTTGTTCTAAATTTCTCCCTGGGGAGCCTGGAGGAAGTCACACCCATGAGCCAGAGCTGACATTCTTTTCTACTGATCCCAAATTTTTAGACAAAGCTTTGCCTCACCTATGACCTGTGGGCCCATTTCAAGATGTTCCACCTTTTTAGGTCAAACCAATGTATAGCCTCCATGAATTCTTATTTTGCCTATAACCTCTGCCTCCATGAATTCTTAAAACCCTTACCTGTGGCTGGGAATGGTGGCTCACGCCTGTAATTCCAGCACTTTGGGAGGCCGAGGCAGGTGGATCACCTGAGGTCAGGAGTTGGAGACCACCCTGGCCAACATAGTGAAACCCTGTCTTTACTAAAAATACAAGAATTAGCCAGATGTGGTGGTAGGCACCTGTAGTCCCAGCTATTCAGGAGGCTGAGGCAGAAGAATCGCTTGAACCCAGGAGGCAGGGGTGAAAGTGAGCCAAGATTGTGCCACTGCACTCCAGCCTTGGTGACACAGCTAGACTCCATCTCAAACAAACAAACAAACAAAAAAACCCTGCAACCTATTGTGGCGGTCAGGAGTTAAGTGTTGGGTGTCTGATCCTCTTTGCTTGGTACCCAGTTTGGATTCATAATATAAGTGTGTTGCAGGGGAATCCTTTCCTCTAACCATCTTAGGTTTTCCAACTGCAACCCTATAAGTTAGACTGGCCAGACTGATTAACAAGAGAAAAACAAGTTTACTTACAAGTTCATTGTCTGTGTACACATGGGAACACTCAGAGGTGAGTAATCCAACGGGGTGGTTAGACTGGGGGTTAAATACCATCTTAGGCTAACATAAACAAAGAAAAAAGGGTTTGGGGCTTCTGTATGGGGAGGCAACTTATGAGAAGTTAACCAGGAAAGGGATGGTAAACAAGAGGTGTTTAATAAGATGTATTGTGCAGATTTAAGTCTGCCTTTTCTCCTCTGATGAGTAGTTAAGAGTCTTCTTCCTGGGAGAAGGAGACACCTCTACAATCCTTTACAAAAGGAAGACTTAGACCCTGTTTTTAGAGCTTTCCTGCATCTGCTGGTTCTCAATAGCCTTCAGCTCAAAATAGTCGTATGCCAAAGAGGCATATTTGGGGTGGCATATTCTAGTACACTTAGCAAGCAACTTCCTGGACTCAGGTTTCCACATTTTTCTTTCCCCGTCTCCATTCACATCGCTCCCTCGGAAACCTAGCATATGCACTATGGACCCCAGCCTTGGAAACACAATAGGCCTTCTTATTTTTGACCCTGAAATGCAGAAGACTGACTAGCACCTGTGGAGAGTAGAAGGAGGAAGAATTCAAGCCTCAAGGCAAGTTCCTACATCTCTCCTTCGATCTGATGAGATTAGAACACAGCTTACTCTCGGACAGAGGTTCAGGAATCTGCAAATAGTTCAAGGAGTCACCAGGTCCTGGGAAACAAAACTAAAACTCTAGACACCTGGGACCCAGCGCAGACTGACTAAACCAGAGCAGGGCAGTTTTTAAAGCTTCCCAGGATCCTAAAGTGCGGCCAAGGTTGAGAGCCACCAGCCAGAGGCAGAATATGAGAGGAATTTTTTATGTGTTGCTAAGGAGTCCAGACTGGAAGCCTCTGAAGCTTTGTAGGGGAGAGGAATAGCAAGATTAATGATTTTGAAAGATCTTCTGGCAGCTGGCCATGTGGAGGGTGCATAGGAAAGGAGCAAAGAGGGGAGATGGGTTAGCTGATGGTTAGGTTAATGCAGGTGAGAGCCATCTGGGCTTGAGCTAAGGTAGGGGTCAGAGGAGTAGGAAGATGGGAATAAATCTGAGAAAGACCTGAGGCAGGAGAATGGCGTGAACCTGGGAGGCGGAGCTTGCAGTGAGCCGAGATCACACCACTGCACTTCAGCCTGGGCAGCAGAGCGAGACTCCGTCTCAAAAAAAAAAAAAAAAAAAACCTGAGAGAGATGAAGGTGGGGATTCAACCTCACCATCATGCAAGGTTATGCTTTCCACTTTTTTTTTTTGAGAAGGAGTTTTGCTGTTGTTGCCCAGGCTGGAGTGCAGTGGCACTATCTGGGCTCACTGCAACCTCAGCCTTCCAGGTTCAAGTGATTCTCCTGCCTCAGCCTCCCAAGTAGCTAGGATTACAGCCACCCGCCACCACGCCTGGCTAATGTTTGTATTTTTAGTAGAGATAGGGTTTCACCATGTTGGCCAGGCTGGTCTCAAACTCCTGACCTCGTGATCCACCTGCCTTGGCCTCCTGAAGTGCTGGGATTACAGGTGTGAGCCACTGTGCCTGGCCACTTTCCACTTGTCTCTGCTCTTCGGTTTCTGCTGTCTTTAAGGCAGCTCCCAGAAGAACTGGAGTTTACATTCACATCAAGCAGAGCAGCAGAGTCTCCTCATCTTTGAGGGCCAGAGACATCTGCTTGCATCACTCAGCAAAGGTGACTATCAGTGCTAAGTAATTCTAATAGGGCTGTGTTAGGGTACAGAGTTTCTGGGCACTTTTTAAAAACAATTTTAATTTTTAATTTTTGTGGGTACATAATAGGTGTATATATTTATGGGGAACCTGAGATGTTTTGATACAGGCCTTCAATGTGAAACAAGCTCATCATAAGAATGGGGTATCCACCCCCTTCAGCATTTATCCTTTGTGTTACAAACAATCCAAGTATACTCTTTTAGGTATTTTAAATGTACAATTAAGTTATTATTGACTATGGGCACCCTGTTGTGTTCTCAAACAGTAGGTCTTGTTCATTCTTTCTAATTGTTTTTTGTATGCGTTAACCATCCCCATCTCCCCCCACCCACCAGCCCCCCACTAGCTTTCAGAGCCTCTGGTAACTATCTTTCTACTCTCTATGTCCATGTGTTCAATTATTTTGATTCTTAGATCTCACAAATAAGTGAGAACATGCAATATGTGTCTTTCTGTGCCTGGCTTATTTCACTTAACATGATGTCTTCCATGTCCATCCACATTGCTGCAAATGACGGGATCTCTTTCTTTTTAAGGAGTGAATAGTACTCCACTGTGTGTATGTACCACATTTTCTTTATCCATTCATCTGCTGATGGACACTTAGGTTGCTGCCAAATCTTAACTACTGTACACAGTGCTGCAAAAAAACATGGAAGTGCAGATACCTCCTCAAGATATTGATTTCCTTTATTTGGGGTATATGTCCAACAGTAGGACTGCTGGATCATATGATGAGCACTTTTATCTATTCTCCACTTTATAAATGTTTGTCACTTAGTAAATGTTTACTAAAGTAAAAGAAAAGCAAATTTATGATAATCTGATTATCAAACAATTTCTGCTCATGGTTAATATTCTTGTGATTAACTTAAAGTTTCTGGGAAGAAATACTGGAGATTAAACTCAGGGATTGATTTTTTTTTTTTTTTTTCCATTTTTGTCCCTCTTTCCTAACAGTCTTCAAAGGAGAACGACCCATTTCCCAATTTACTTGATAGAAGTCCCTAAACTCGGAGCATCGAGTGTGAGGCTTCGGAGATGCAGGTGCCTAAGCTTGGGTTTCAGGTTAATTGTGGTCTCAGATGCTGCCATCTAACCAATCTAAGAATCCCATGTTGGGCTGGAAAATGCGTCTGCAGAGTAGGGGATGGTATTTGCTGCTCAGTTCTTAGGTGTGATATGTTGTGCCCCTCTAGCGGCACTCAAAGTTTCTCTTCCTAACTGACCGTGTTGGTTCCTATTTCACCATTGCCTGAAGCCACAGGAAAATGTTTCCTGTGTTTGAGAATTCAGTAACAATGATGGCTATGTCTCTTTTTCACCTGAAAAAGCTTCACCTACTTTGACACCCTCATCTTACCAGACATTTTAGCAGCATTTGCTTCAGTGAACCACCCCTTTCTTGTTGGGATTTTATCTTCCTAAGCTCTCTCTAGCTGCTCCTTTCAGTCTCCTTTTCTTCTTTTTTCTCCCAAGAGACTAAATATACAAATGAACAATGGCCACATGATATATAAATAGAACTGTGACTCACAGCTTGCAGCTACCTGCCAGGAACCCAACCCCTTTATCTACAACAAACAACCCAGGAAACCAGCCTGCCATAAGTCAGATCCATAGAAAGCCAGATTGCTATCTCTAGTAACAATTCAGGAAGTTAAACAATAATATCCGTAACAATTGGTCCACAATGACCAGGACTTGATTAATAACTGACAGCTCCCCTAATATTTGTCTTCACTTTAATTTTAGGACCTACCAGAGAAAACCAAATATGCATCCCTCGCCAATTCCATGGGACACCCTGCCCCTAATTAGCTCACCTAGGGCTTCGCTGTGCCAACAGACTCCCATCAGGGTGCACCTGAAGCCTTCACTTTTATTCCACTGTGAAAGAAAACAAAATTGCAGGACCTAAACTCACTATGCCAAAGGGAAAGTTAAGCTTGGGAACTGAGTCATGCAATACTACCTTTCTTTTGTTCTCAAATAGCTGTAATTTCAAAACTCTGTGTCATAACCTCATCCATAAGCCAGGTTCCTGCAATGATAGGAGGCCACGTATCTCCCCAGCTGGCCTCCTTCACAAATTACTCACAAGGAAATTCTGTGTGAACCCCTAAATCTTACAGGATACATATCCCCCCTATAAGCTAGCCCCGAAACTGAGTTCTGTTCAATCTCACCCTGACAATGTCAATTACATGCTTACCTTCACAGGTAAGAGGACAAGGACAAGACCAGAAATCATCCCTTCATCCACCCTGAGATAAATGCATCATTGACTTTTCCCCATACTCCCTCTTTTCACGTGTTTGCTTTATCTTATGTAAAATGTAGATTTACTGAGTGCTAATCACAATAATGTTACCATTTGCCTCACTGCCCACCCTCCCTCCCTTTTTTCCCTCCTGTCTGTTCTTTCCCTTTTAAATACTGAATTCCCAAAACTCTCTTTGGAAAGCACAGGTCATACATGTTCCTGTGACTTGAGTTTTTCCCAGGCACATTCTCGGCGTTGGTGAAATAAACTTCTATCAATCGAGACACCTGCCTCTGTCAGTTTTTGGTTAACATCACTATCAAAATTTCCCACTCCTGCCTTGGAGTCTCTACCAAAATGCAAGTGATGGTGGCGACTCCCTTGTTACACTACACCCTGAATAAATAGCTTTTGTTTTCCTTATGTGGTTGGCCTTTATTATTTATGTTCCTGCTCCTCTGTGAAACGCTAACCATACCAGGACTTGATCCTCAGATCTCTCTTCTCTAACTACTTTTCCTCCAGGGTGGGGGAGAATAATTCGACCACCCTAAAATGTTACATTACAATAATCTTACTGCCCTAAAAATCCCCTGCACTTCACCTATTCATCCTCTACCCTCCACCCTGTAACTCACTGATCACTTTATAGCATCTACAGTTTTGCGTTTTCCACACTATTATATAATTGGAATCATATAATATGCAGCCTTTGCATACTGGCCTCTTTCACTTAGCAGTATGCATTTAGGATTCCTCCATATCTTTTCATAGTTCAATACTCATATCTTTTTGTTGCAGAATTATATTCCACATTCCACTGTATAGATGTACCACAGCTTGTTTATTCATTTAGCTGTTGAACGGAATCTTAGTTGCTTCCAGTTTTTGGCAATTATGAATAAATCTGCTTTAAACATGTACATGCAGATTTTTTAATGCGAACATAAGTTTTCAAATCAATTGGATAAGTATCTAGGAGCACAACAGATGGATTCTGTAGTAAGACTATATTTAGTTCTGTAAGCGGCAGCCAAACTGTCTTTCAAAGTGGCTGCACCTTCTGCATTCCCACCAGCAGTGAACGAGAGTTCCTGTTGCTCTGCGTCTCTGCCATCATTTGGTATTGTCAGGTGTTTGGATTTTAGCCATTATGATAGGTGTGTAGTGGCATCTTGCTATTGTTTTAAGTTGGAACTCTCTAATGACAAATTAATTATTTATTCATTTGTTTATTTATTTTAAAGATGAGGTCTCACTATGTTGTCCAGTCTGGAGTGCAGTGGCAATTCACAGGCACATCATAGCCTACAATAGCTTCTAACTCCTGGTTTCAAGGAGCCCTCCTGCCTCAGCCTTCTGAGCAACTGGTGCTGCTGTGCCCAGCCACAAATTATGATGGGCATCTTTTTATCTGCCATTCTATGAATCTTCCTTGGTGATGTGTGTCTTCAGATTTTTTGCCCATTTTAAAATTGCATTACTTGCTTTCTTGTTGTTTTAAGAGTTGTGTATTGTGGATACAAGTCCTGTATCACATAGGTGGTTTGCAAATATTTTCTCCCAGTCTGTGGCTTGTCTTTTGATTCTCTTAACAGTATTTTTCACATAACATAATATTTTAATTTTAATCAAGTATAACATAATTTTTTTTTATCATGAATCATGCTTTTTGGCATTGTATTTTAAAACTCATCACTAAATCCAAGGTTATATTGATTTTCTGCTTTTTTCTTTCCTCTGGAAGTCTTAAAGTATTGTATTTTACATTGAGATCCATGATCTATTTCAGTTAGTTTTTGTGAAAAGTGTAAGATCTGTGTCTAGATTTGTTTTCTTGTACATGGCTGTCCAATTGTTACAGCACCATTTGTTGAAAAGACTGCCCTCACTCCACTGAATTGTCTTCAGTTCTTTATCAAAGATAGTTGACTATAATACATTTGTGTGAGTCCTTTTCTGGACTGTCTATTCCTGTTCCACTGACCTAAGTGTGTATTCTTTCACCAGTACTGTGCTGTCTTTCTTGCTGGAGCTTTATATTAAGTCCTAAAGTCAGTAGTGTCAGCCTTCAACTCTGTTCTTCAATATTGTATTGGCTATTTTATGTCTTTTGCTTTTTCATATAAACTTTAGAATCAGTTTGTTGATATGCACAAAATAGCTTGCTGAATTTGGGGAGATTATGTTGATTGAATCTATAGATCAAGTTACAGCAAATTGTCTCTTAAACAGCATTGAGTCTTCTAATTCATGGACATGAAATATCTCTCCATTTATTTTCATTTGATTTGATTTCTTTCATCAGAGTTTTATAGTTTTCTGCATATAGATCCTGTATGTGTTTTTGTAGATTTGTACCTGAGAATTAATGTCTTTCTTTGGTACTATTGTAAATGATATTGTGTTTTTAAATTTGTATTTCTAATTGTTCATTGATAGTATATAAGAAAGCTATTGGCTTTCCTATACCAACCTTGTATTCTGCAACCTTGCTATGATATAATCACTATTATGGACCGAATTTGTCCCTCCACAAATTTCATGTGTTGAAACCCTAATCCCCAGTACCCCAGAATGTGACTGTATTTGGAGATAGGGACTTTAAAAAGGTAATTAAGTTAAAATGAGGCCTCTAGGGTGGACCCTAATTCAGTCTGACTGGTGTCCCTCTAAGAAGATGAGACAAACACAGAGAGACATCAGGGATTTTCACACACAGAGAAAAGGCCATGTGAGGACACAGCAGAAATGTGACCATCTGCAGGAGGAGGAGAGAGACCTCAGACAAATCAAACCTGCTGACACCCTGACCTTGAACTTCTAGCCTCCAAAAATATGAGAAAATAAATTTAAAGTTGTTTAACTCACCCAGTCTGTTGTATTTTGTTATTGACAGTCCTAGCTAACTAATAAAATCACTTATTAATTCCAAGAAATGTTAGTTAATTCTTGGGATTTTCTAAATAGACAAACATGTCATTTATGGAAAAGACAGTTTTTTTTTTCCTTCCCAACTTGTATGTCTTTTATTTCCTTTTCTTATTTTTTAGCACAAGCTAGAAGTTCCAGTGTAATGTTGGATAGGAGTTGTGAGAGGGGACATCTTGGTCTAATTCCTGATCTCAAGGAGAAAACACTCAGTTTCTCACCATCAAGAATGATGTTAGCTGTGGGTTTTTGTAGATGTGCTTTATGAAGTTGAATTCCTAGTTTGCTGAGAGTTTTCATCATGAATGGGTTTGGATTTTGTCATATACTTTTTCTTCATCAATTGATATGCTCATATGATTATTTTTCTTCAGCCTGTTGATGTGGTGGGTTCCATTAACTGATTCTCAAATGTTAAACCGGCCTTCCATACCTGAAATAAATCTCACTCGTTTGTGATGTATAATTCTTTTTATACATTATTGTATTTGATTTGTTAATATTTTGTTGTGAATTTTTGCATCTACATTCATTAGAGATATTAGTCTGTATTTTGTCTTTATTGTAATGTCTGCTCTTGGTATTAGGATGATGTTAACCTCATATAATGAATTAGGAAGTATTTCCTCTGCTTCTATTTTCTGAAAGAGACTACAGAGAACTAATATTTATTTTAAAGGTGTTAGATAGAATTTACCAGGGAAACCATGTTAGCTTGGTGATTTCTTTTTGGAAGGCTATTAATTATTGATTCAGTTTATCTAATCAATATGGGCCTATTCAGATCTATTTTTCCTTGTGTGAGTTGTGGCAGTTTGGGTCTTTCAAAGAATTGGTCCATTTCATCAAGGTTCTTCAAAATTGTGGGCATAATGTTGTTTTCAGTATTTTTAAATGATCATTTTGATGTTCATGTAATCAGTAGTGACGACTCTCTTTCATATCTAATATTGGTAATTTGTGTCTCCTGTTTTTTGTTCTTAGCCTGACTAGAAGTTTGTCAATTTTATTGATGTTTTCAAAGAACCAGCTTTTGGATTTGTCGATTTTCTTCGCTTATTTCCTATTTTTAATTAATTTTTCTTATTTCTTTTTTTTTTTCTATTTGCTTTAGGTTTAAGTTGTTCTTCTTTGTCCAGTTTTCCATGCTGAAAGCTGATTGTTAATTTTAGAACTTTTCTCATTTCTAACATATGCATTTAATGCTACAAATACTAAATACTGCTTTTGCTGCATCTCACAAATTTTGACAAGATATATTTTTATTTTCATTTAGTTTAAAATATTTTAAAATTTACCTTGAGATTTCTTCTTTGGCTCATGTACTATTAGGTGTATTGTTTAACCTCCAAGTAGTTGGGGATTTTTCCCGTTATCTTTCTGTCATTGATTTCTAGTTTTCATTCCATTGTGGTCTGAGGGCAGACATAGGGTGATTTTGATTCTTCTAAATTTGCCAAGTGTATTTTATGATGCAGAATGTGGTCTGTCTTGGTGAGTGTTCCATGTGAGCTTGACAAGAATGTGTATTCTGCTGTTGTTGGATGAAGTTTTAGATGAATTAGATCCAGTTGATTGATGGTGCTACTGAATTCAACTATGTTTGCACTGATTTTTAGCATACTGTATCTATCTGTTTCTGTTAAAGTAGTGTTGAATGGTGGATTCATGTATTTCTCCTCACAGTTCTACCAACTCTGTAATGTTTCTATTTGTTACACTTGCCTATGTACCTGTTATTTCTTATCTTTTTTAGATTAATGAAGTATTTTTCTTTGTTTCATATTTTCCCATTATTAATTCTTTATACATTCTGTCATTATTTTAGTTAAAACATTAGGGATTACAGAATGCTCCTTGAATTATTAGAGTCTTCATTTTGCCTTCATTTTTAAACGATATTTTCATTAGGTATAGAGTTCTAGGTGGGTGGTTATTTTCTTTCAGCACTTTAAAGATGTCATTCAATTTTCTATAGTATTCAACCTTTCTTTTGAGAAATGAGATACAGTATCTGTCTTACTGGTGATTCCTATATATCTTTTCCTCTCTGTCTGATTTTAAGATTTTCTCTTTATTTTTTGTTTTCAGCATTTTAATATGATGCACCTAAGAAAGTTTGATTTTCCTTAAAGTAATTTTGCTTGAAATTTTAAATATTTCTTTCACCTGTGGCTTCATTTTTAAAAATCAGTTTTGGAAAATTCTCAGTACCTATCTCTTCAAATATCACTTATGCTCTGTTCACTTTCTTCTGTACTTCTCAGCCTCTAACTGCACTTCTCTTAATCCTTTTCCTTACATCTCTTATGCTCTTTTTTTTTTTGTATTTTTCATTATTTTTTCTCTTGTGTTTCACCCTGAATATTTTTAACTGACTTACATTCTAATTCATAAATAATTTCTTCAGCTGTGTCTAATATGTTAGTAAATCCATCTATTGAACTGATACTTTTTATAGATTCCAGTTTTATGATGAAGCTCTATTTATTCATAAATTGACTTTGGAAGTTTATATTTTTTTCTGGAAAAATATACATCTCATTTAAATCTTCAAACTGTGTTCCTTGAGTAGCTTTTCATCTAGTAGCTCTTCTCTCCTTTTTCATTTTCATTTTTGCTAATTTTGTTTTTAAAATTTTGTTTAATCTACTTTCTTTAGTTTATTTCATATGTCTCCTTTGTTTTTTGAATTAAACTTATTTTCTATCATTTTTCTTTTCAAAAATTCATTTAATGCTATCAATTTACCTCTAAGAACCATGTTAGCTGCATCCCAGAAACTTTCATATATAGTATTTTCTATGGCATTTAGTATTTTATGTTCCTAAAATGTTTTCTCCTCTAACCAATGGGTTAAGTAGACATGTACTTGGTTTTTGGTTTTCAGATATGTGAAGATTTATTGACCATAAATTTATTGCTGATTTATAACCTAACTGCATTTTGATCATAGAGTCAAGCGTGTATGTAAAACTAATATTTAAAATGTTGTTGAGACTTCTTTCATGACCTACTACATGACCAAATTGTAAAAAATGTTCCATGAACACTTGCTAAAAAAATGTATATTGTCTATTGGTTGGGTGTAGTGTTCTCTCTCTATATATATTTAATGAACTTTGTTAATTTCATTACTGAAATATTCTATATGCTTACTATGTTGGGGCAGGCAGATCTATCAGTTGCTGAGAGAAATGTGTTAAATGTCTCCCGACAACTCAGTTCCCCTTAAGGGAATTGATAAGATAGATAAATATATCAATGTCTTATAAATCTGCCCAGATTGCTTTATATTTGTTGAGTCTGTATAGTTAAGTACATACCCATAATTGTAATATCTTCCTAGCAGATTGTTTCCTTTTATTAAATTGAGTGATCTTTGTATACTATTAATTAACTAAATTTTTACTTTGTCTTATGTTAATATTGCTACCTTAGATTTCTGTGGGTTAGCCTTTGCTTAGTATTTTTTAATTACTTAATTTTCAACTTTTCAATTTGGTTTTATTTCAGATGTATATCTTGTAAGCAGCATATAATTAGATTTTATTTTGTTATTCAATGTAATCATTCTAGTCTTTTGTGTGCTTATTCTGTTTAAAGATATTATGATTACTGATGTACTGGCATATATTTTACCATGTTACATTTTGATATCTATTTAACAACTTTTTCTCTTAAAGTATTTTTCCCTCCTATTTCTCATTGGTATAAGAAAATATTCTACATTCCCTTTTATTTACATCAAAGAAAATAATTTTGCTGCTTTGCAACTTGTACATTACTTATATCCTTTTTGTAATTATATAAAATTTTAGCATACTTAGTAAACTATGAATTTCATACAAAATCTCTATTTGTTAAATATTTCTGTCTTCTTCCCAATCACATCAAGAACTCAGAAAACTGTCTTAATCTATTGAACTTTCACCCGTTTAACTCATTCTTTAAAAAATTCCAAAACTAATTATTATTATTTTGTGAATTTAATGGCTATTAAAATGTTAACATTATTTATCAGTTTCAGTGATGATTATTCTTTCAAATTTTTAATTTTATTTTTAATTGACTATCATTTAATACTGACTTTCACACATTCCCTTCTGTCTTCTTTTCTTATGGCTGAAGTACAACCATTAGTATTAATAGGATACATTTTAGCAAGTGTGAATTGTCTTTATCTATGAAATTCTGAAAATCTCTTTAGTTTGCCTTTTTATTTTGAAATGGTGGCTTCACTGGTTGTAATATTCCAAGCTTAATTTTGTGAGAAAGATTAGGCTTGTCAACAAATGGTACTGAAACAATTGTAATTTCTATGTAAAAACATAATCCTAATCTTTCCTTTATCTTTTATAAAAAATTCAACTTGAATTGGATCATAAATTACAGGTACATTTGGTTGCAAAATGCACAGATCAACCCATGATGTAGGTATTAAGCCCAGCATCCATTAGCTATTCTTCCTGAAGCTCTCTCTCCCTGCTCCTTGACAGACCCCAGTGTGTATTATTCCCCATCATGTGGCCATGTGTTCTCATCATTCAGCTCCCACTTATAAATGAGAACATGCAGTGTTTGGTTTTCTGTTCCTGCATTAGTTTGCTGAGGATAACGGCTTCCAGCTCCATCCATGTCCCTGCAAAGGACATAATCTCTTTTCTTTTTATGGCTGCATAGTATTCCATGGTGCATATGAACCACATTTTCTTTATCCAGTCTAGCATTTAGGTTGATTCTATGTCTTTGCTATTATGAATAGGGCTGCAATGAACATATGCATGTATCTTTAGAACAGAATGATTTGTATTCCTGATATATATTACAATGCTATATATAATACAATGCTATATATAATATATAATACAGATATATAATACAATGCTATATATACCCAGTAATGGGATTACAGATATATAATACAATGCTATTACAGATATATAATACAATGCTATATATACCCAGTAATGGGATTGCTGGACCTAATGGTATTTCTGCCTCTAGATCTTTGAGAAATTGCCACACTGTCCTCCATAATGGTTGAACTAATTTGTACTCCCACCAATAGTGTAAAAGCATTCATTTTTATCTGCAACCTCACCAGCATCTGTTGTTTCTTGGTTTCTTAATAATAACCATTCTGATGGGAGTGAGATGGTATCTCACTGTGGTTTTCATTTGCATTTCTCTAATGATGGGTGATGTTGAGCTTTTTTTCATTTGTTTGTTGGCTGCATGAATGTCTTCTTTTGAGAAGTATCTGTTCATGTCATTTCCCCACTTTTTAATGTTACAAAACGCTTCTTTAGCTCAGCGAAGTTCATTATTACCCACCTTCTGAAGCCTACTTCTGTCATTTCAGCCATCCCAGCCTCAGCCCAGTTCTGCGCCCTTAATGGAGAGGTGTTGCAGTCATTTGGAGGAGAAGAGGCACTCTGGCTTTTTGAGTTTTCATCGTTTCTGTATTGATTCTGATCTTTGTGGGCTTATCAACCTTTGATTTTTGAGGTTGCTCACCTTTAAATGAGGTTTTCCTTGTTGATGTTACTGGTGGTGCTTTCTGTTTGTTTTTCTTTTATGGGTCAGGTCACTCTTCCATGGGGCTGCTGTGGTTTGTTCAGGGTCTGCTCCAGACCCTAGTTGCCTTGGTTTTTCCCATACCTGAAGGTATCACCAGTGAAGTCTGCAAAACAGCGAGATGGCAGCCTGCTCCTTTTTCTGTGAGCTGCATCCCGGGGATGTACTGACATGTTGCCTGCCTGATCTCTCCTGTAGGAGGTGTCTGGAGACCCCTATCGGGAGGTCTCACCCAGTCAGGAGAAACGGGATCAGGGGCCCACTTAAAGAAGCAGTCTAGCTGCTTTTTGGTAGAGCAGGTGTAGCAGGTGTGCTGCGTTGAGGGGACCCTTCCTCGTTCAGACCGCCTGAACTCTCCAGAGCCAGCAGGCTGGAAAGACTGAGTCCACTGAACTGCAGCGACGTTGGCCACCCCTTCCCATGGAGGTCTCCGTCCCAGGAGAGAACAGAGTTTTGTCCATGTAACCCTGGCTGGAGCTGCTGAAATTCCCACAGGGAGGCCCCACCCAGTGAGGAGGATTGGATCTGGGTCCCACTTAAAGAAGCAGTGTGGCCACGATCTGGCACAGCGCCTGTGCTACGTTGTGGGAGACTCCTCCTCGTCTGGACTGCCTGGACTTCCCGGAGCTGGCAGGCGAGAATGGCTGAGTCAACTGAACCGCAGAGATGGTGGCTGCCTCTACTCATGAGAGCTCGGTCCATCTCAGGCTGACTCCAGGCTGTCACCACTGGCTGGCAGAAATTCCAGGGCCTTAACTTGTGAAGTGCTGTGTAAACGGGGCCTGGAGAGCAATGCTGTTTGGTTCCCTGGATTCAGCTCTCTTCCTAGGGAAATATGTAAGTGGATCCCCTGCCTTGCCGGGATTCCTTGGGCTGGAGTATGTAAAACTCCAGGGTCTTTGTGTGTGCCTGAGTAGCGGCTCTGCCATGACTGCACAGCTCTGTGTGTCTGACCCAAGGCCCTGGTGGCACGGGCTCATGACGGGATCTCCCGATCTGCGGGTTGCAGAGATCCATGGGAGAAGCCTGGCTTTCCAGGTGGTGTCGCACAGTCATTCACCACTTCCCTCTGCTGGAGTTGGGGGTTCCTTTGGCTCCCTGTGGCTCTCAGGTGGACCGTTTTCCCAGTCTGCTTTTCTTCATTCTCCATGGGTCTAGTTGTCTGACTAGTCAGTCCGAGTGGGACTGAGAATCTGGGTATTTTAGTTGACGGTGCCGGATTCACTGGCAGTTTTCATTCCTCTCCATGAGTGCCGCGGACTGCAGCTGCGTCTAATCGGTCATCTTGGCCCCTCAATCTTACTTTTCTAAAACCTTGGTCTCTAGGCAGCAGTGAGGCACTATGACTGTCTTTCGGGGCCCCACCCTAGTTCCTGACTTTAAGCAAGTACTTGATTCCTGTCTGCCATCTTGGCGGGACATCTTGGGACTGCCCAGCAGAGGCCAAACTCCCTGCTGATTTCAGACAAAGAGCCCAGTAGGTCAGAGGCTTCTGGCAGTGTCTCTTCTGCTTCTGTTGAGCCAGACATCCCTTTTTAGCTTTCTATTTTTATACCTACCTGTCATGGCTTTGTGTTCAGAGCTGAGAGATGGATCAAAGCATGAACTCATTGAGCTGTCTTGCCCAGACAGCTTCCCTATCTTTCTTGTTTTTCTTCCCTGTCTTTCTTATTCTGTCTTCCCTATTCTTATTCTTGTCTTCCCTATCTTTCTTATTTTCAGTTCACTGCCTTGTTGCAGAGGGATTTAAAGAAGCTATTTTACTTCATCACACTGACACTGAGTCAAACAGAGCGGGCATTCTTCTCATCTGAGTGACCAATGAGATAAACAAGAAATAAAGAGCTCAAAGTACTTCAGCTCAGGTTTAGTGGATGGAAGGCTAGCTGCAGAGCCTGAGCCCCGTGCAAGGCTGCAGACCCCCATCTCAGTTTAGTCTTTGGGTCACTCTTCTTTCCAAGAGAAATGGGACACTGAGCAATCATGGCATTTATCAAAGATAATTCCCTTGCCTAGGTTACCCATTGCTTATGATTCTTTGGGCATCTTGTGATTTCTAGAAGGACAAATCAGGGGAGAAAAGGTCTGATCTTTCATGGCAACAGATTTTAATTTAGATACTGTCATTCACACTTATTCCTCCTGCTTACCTTCCTAGTCCAAATTTCCAGGCCCCAACATTCCACTGAATTCAATTAGACTGATGAAATGTTCACTTAGCTCTATTGTGCTCAGGCACCCCGAGGTGGCACAATGTGGTTTACAATTAGTCCAGGAAGTGGGGGATCCCCCAAATCATGGATAGATGAGTAACCAGTTATCCACATGAGAAATACCTGTGAACCTTTTTACGTACCAGGCAACTTTCTGATCACAGTAGAGACCTGAAAGGCCAATCATTTGATAGAACTTGTTCCTTGGGAGCTTATAGCTTAGAAGAGCTGATGTGGTCATCAATGGCCAACCTGTGAGGTGGAAAATGAAGTAGAAAATGGACCACCCAAAGACAGATGGAAGAGGGTCTGACTAGGTCAGGAAATCAGCCTGGAAACTTTCAGATTCCTAGAAAAACTTGATCCAGGCTGAGCTTTGGTGGGGGCTTCAGGGATGAAAAAAGAGGAATAGTTCTAAGAGCAATGTGGATCCCAAGGCAGTAGTCAGAGGGGCCACCTTGCTGCTGTTGGAGTCTATACATCTGGCCCAGCAGGCAGAGATCACTTCTGCCGGGAAGTCTTTGGAGATGTGGGCGGGGGATGTGTTGGTGAGAGGAGGGGTGTTAGGCATTTTAGCTCCGCTCTGCATTGTGGGCAATTTTTTGATTGACATACGTTTGATTTGTGCCCTACACCCTATCCATATAGGGACTCAATAAATACTGAATTGAAGTGACTAGATATCAAAGGCTCATTGAGAAAAAATTTAAGAAAAGGGGTCTAAGTTCAGATTAGATCATTACTTAGAATAAGGATTCAGTTTGAAAATCATGGTTGTCATCAAAATATTTTATACTTAAGCATTTATTTTTTTGAAATTTGCTTTTCAAATTTTCTAAAAATTTCATTTGAATATGTTTCCTCTCATCCTTCTTTGAGTCATGCTAGACACCACCTCTGTTATATCCATTTATTCATTTACTGCCCATAGAGGACCATGCCAACCCACATCCATCCAGACTTCCAGGCCTAAGGTTCTGGCTGAAATGACACAGAAACCATGGCAATGGCTATGGACAGTCCTGTTTCTAGAAAGTGACCTTCACACACATTCCCACAAAGGCTGCCTGTGCTTGTTTTAAATTCAGGGTTACCAATGTCCTTCCATTTCAGGGACTTCAGTCACAAGAGTGCTTCTATGTTATCAGGAATTGGAGGTACACCAAAATAATATCAAATATGCAAGGAACTAAAGAGATGCTAATCTCATTCCTGCATCTCCTGGTTCTCTGGCTGAGTAAAACACCCAGCATATTGTTACCTTTGCAATTTAAAAATCCACAGCATTTAAAAGGATTATACCTATGTCTGTGTAAACTAGGGTGATTGAGGTTTAAAAAAAACCATAAAGGCAATGTTTATCTTTAAATGTCAAACATTGTGCGAGAAGATTTAGTGTTCTTTCCTACCCATGAATAACATTCCAGACTGTAATTAATTTATCCATGTTCCTATCAGCGCAGCATTATTCTGGGACAAAAAGCAGGTGGAGAGTGACAGAGGGGGTGGGAACACTGTTATTTCTTTCGGAAAAGCTTTCTTGATTGGATTTGTGCTCTTTTCATAACAATGTGAAGGTTGTGGTTATTTGTCAACTGCAAGGGCAGCTGTAATGCCCGAACCTGTGGGTCTATAGCCAACTGCATCTCATCTTCCCTGGGTGACTTGAGGGTGCTGTGAATTAGTGCCAATGACCCCAAGACCTGGGCAGAGGCAGCCTAAATGACCACATTAACGGACAGTCTTGCTATCCACCAGTCAGGCAGCATTCAGTGGCGTTTTTTTGGGCACAGTGCACAGTAGAGACCCATGAAAGTGATGCTATGCGGTTGAGTTTGTCTAATGGAGAAAACAGTCCTTCCCCTAAATCAGGGGTTGCTAATGTGGCAGCCACCAATCGCCAACATATCAGGGGTCTAGAGAGCTCTTGAACTGTAGAACAAATGTTGCGCATGTGTGCATTGGGGTGGGCGGGGGCAGGATGGTGGAGGAGAGCCATAGTTTTTTCTCAAATTCACAAGAAGAATCTGAAAAAACTTAATAACCATTGCTCTAAAATGATAAACAGAACTTACATATCTGACATAGCCAAAAAGCACTTGCAACACAACTAATTAGCAAGGTCAAAGCAATTCAATGAGGAGAAGAGTTCTCAGATATGCCAAGGGAAGAAACAGCTAGCTGGGTAAGGCGTTTTACGGAAAGAAGGTCCTGGAACAGAGTGACAAACCCTACACCTACAGAACCAGGCAGGCCGTTCAGCACAGGAGCCTGCTGAGTGTCCTTGTGGAGGAGAATGTGGAGTAGCGGGGCCGGTGGTAAACTCTGGTTTGCATTTTGTATAGGAAGCTGACAGCGTCAGCATCCGTTTCTGCCAGTTGGCTACTCTGCCAAAAGTGGGCATGATGTTTCTAGATCCCCTGAATGTTGTTGAATACGAGAGCTCTCAATTCTTACATCTTAAAAGTGAATTCAAAATTAAAGTGAACGAACAGACCCTATGCCTAGAGGCTCAGAGCTGGTCAGGGTGCCCATTCTCAGACCTTTGCTGGGGAGCTGAGGTTTGAAAAACTCCTGGGTCCCGTTTGGTGGCAGGCATCAGCCTGTGCTGTGTAAAACTGGAAACAGAGGCTAGACTCATGAAGAAGGGTCTGGAAGGGGGAAAGGTGAGTCATGTACAACGAATGGAGGCACCTCGGTTGCTGGTCTAGAAGCTCCCATAGAGGGGCAGAGTAGTGGGGAATGGAGTCGGTGAGCTGGAACATCCTGCAGGGCTCCAAACAGGTTGTGGCTGGTTTCTTTTTGGAACCAGAGCAATCCTCTAGGAAGTCTTAGGGGAATGCCAGGAGGCCACACGTGGCGCTTGGGAGGGACGCTTCTCACATATAGCACTTATTCCTAGGCAAAGAGAGTCCCAGGAGGAAACTGACACAGGCCACCTATGACCAAGCAAATCAGACAGGGAAATGTTGGTCAAAGAAGGGGGACAGAAGAGACTGAGGAGCAATAAATGGCTCTCACAAGACATGGATGTGTTAAGCCACCGTGTGGGATGGGGACTGACCTGTGGACAGCACTGGGTCGGGGAGTTGACACACCAGGTGACTGGGTGGGGTCTCTTTCATCATTCTGTTCCCCATCACCTGTCACTGGGGGGGCAGGATGGGGACTTCAGGGCCCTTGCTCCCCTTAGACTTTCTCATGGGGGGGAAATATTTTGCTTTTAGCATAACAGCACTCAGTTTATGCTCTGCTGCTGCTAAAGATTGTTTGCCTTTAGGGGTGTGTCTTGCTGAAGATCTAGAAGCCCCAGGGAAATGAGAGTTGTCCCTGAGGATAGTAGAAACCACAGGGTAAAGGACTGAAAAAACAACAAAGGGCAAGGCACAATGGCTCATTCCCATAGCCCCAACACTTTGGGAGGCCAAGGCAGGAGGATCACTGGAGGCCAGAAGTTCGAGACCAGCCTGAGACTCCCATCTCTACAAAAATTTTTTTTTACTAGCCAAGGCATGGTGATGCACAACTGTAGTTCCAGCCACTCAGGAGGCTGAACTGGGAGAACGTCTTGAGCCAGGAGTTCGAGGTTGCAATGAGCAATGAACGCACCACTGCACTCCAGCCTGGGCAGCAGAGTTAGACCTTGTCTAAGGAAAAAGAAAAAGGCAACAAAAGAGGGGCCAAAGGGCAAGGAATGTCCCCAGGCTAAGACAGGGGCCTCTGGACACCAACTGAAGGGCAGCCAGAGGGAAGAGTAAAGAACCGTGCACATGACCCTGCATACTAGATGGGTTACACTGCAGGTCTGTTCTTTCTGGTAACAGGCTGAGCCTTTCTTCCTCCATTATCCCGTGAGCAGAGTTAGGAACAAAAGCAGGACATTCAGCTTTCAAGTTAAGACTTGAGATTTTCCTAAGAAAGGATGAGAAGTGCCTGGAGCTTTGGCTTTGATGTCACATGCACTGAGATGGGAGCTCATGAAAAATGAAGATAAACCCACTGAGAGGGGCAGGGAGCCATGCTCACCACCCCTCTAGCAAAGCGACCAAGAGAAAAAGAGGAAGGAAGAAAGAGAAATAGAGACAGAAGTGACCCAAGGACTATATGGGCCTATGGTTCTGTTATCATTATTTCAAGATCAATCATACCTATAAAGTGGAGAGAGGCGAGAATGAAAGAGTGAAGGGAGAAGGAAGAAGAAGAAAAAAGGGAAAAAAAGAGAAAACCATTTCAAGTTCATCAAGGATTACAAAATACACTCTTTCTCATCTGTAATCATGTCTTATCATTTCAAAAAGAAAATAACAACCACAGCATCATCATAATAAAATAATTCATCATATGTGGGATAGAGAGGAAGAGGAGACATAAGAACAGCATCACTTACATAAGCCTTTAGTTTCTGACAGTACTTCCATTCATACTGTCTTCACCATAACCAGTTGACAGGTGGGCAGGCATTGTTCCACACTCTGGTGGGAATAACGCTCCCTCCAGCTTATCTGGGCTGCTCTACACATGTTTACCTGGTCTATGAATTGTTACTAAGAGGGTTACATATCAATGCTTGGTGGGACAAACCTTTTGCTTCAATCCATTATCCATTTGGAGAGGTGGGCAGGAGGATACTGCATGTGTACAGCATGACCTTGAGGCGAAAAATCCAGGGAATTTTCACATAAAGTTTACGTAATTTTTCTTAAATATTAAAGTACATAGAGTTTGATATGGTTTGGCTGTGTCCTCACCCAAATCTCCTCTTGAATTGTGATCCAATTGTAATCCCCACGTGTTGCAGGAGGGACTTTGTGGGAAGTGATTGGATCATGGAGGCGGTTCTTCCATGCAATTCTCATGATAGTGAGTGAGTTCTCACGAGATCTGATGGTTTTATAAGGGGCTCTTCCTTCCACTTTGCTCTGCGCTTCTCTCTCCTGCTGCCATGTAAAGAAGGACATGTTTTCGTCCCTTTCGGCCATGATTGTAAGTTCCTGAGGCCTCCTCAGTCATGCTGAACTGTGAATCAATTAAACCTTTTTTCTTTATAAACTACTCAGTTTCAGGCAGTTCTTTATAACAGTGTGAGAACAGACTAATACAGAGTTGTTGCAAAACAAAAAAGGAAGGAAAACATGAAGTAGCATAAATAAGATAATAAATCCCTGATAGGCCTACCACTAATAGACAATGTTAACATGGTGGCGTGCTTCCTTATAGACTTTTGAAATAATGCCTGGCATCTCATATTTACAATTTAGGGCCTTGGGTTTTGTGGGGGGGGGGTTTGTTTTGTTTTCTGTTTTTGTATTTTTCACTTAGCATGATAATATAAAGATCTCCCCTATTGGTTTTTTGTTTGTTTGTTTTGAGTCAGAGTTTCACTCTTGTCACCCAGGCTGGAGTGCAATGGCATGACCTTGGTTCACTGCAACCTCTGCCTCCTGGGTTCAAGTGATTCTCTTGCCTCAGCCTCCCAAGTACCTGGGATCACAGATGCCCACCACCACGCCCAACTAAATTTTTGTGTTTTTAGTAGAGACAGGTTTCACCATGTTGGCCAGGCTGGTCTTGAACTCCTAACCTCAGGTGACCTACCAACCTTGGCCTCCCAAAGTGCTGGGATTACAGGTGTGAGCCACCATGCCTGGCCCCACGTTGTTATAAATTATTTGTAAACATTATTTTAAGGACTCCATATACTATTCTACTATGTAGAATAATATATTTACTAAAATTACCTTTTTTTCTATTTTTACAAGTTTAGATTCTAGTTATTGTAAGTAAAAATACAAAGAACTTTTACATGCATAAGGATTTTTCTACAGCTCTGATCCTTAGAATAAATAGATTTCAGTCTGGGTGCGGTGGCTCACGCCTGTAATCCCAGCACTTTGGGAGGCCTAGGCCAATGGATCATCTGAAGTCAGGAGTTTGAGACCAGCCTGGCCAATATGGCAAAACTCCAACTTTACTAAAAATAACAAAAACTAGCGGGGCATGGTAGTGGGCGCCTGTAATCCCAGCAACTTGGGAGGCTGAGGCAGGAGAATTGCTTGAACCTGGGAGGTGAAGATTGCAGTGAGCCGAGATCATGCCATTGCACTCCAGCCGGGGTGACACAGCGAGACTCTGTCTCAAAAAAAAAAAAAAAAAAGAATAAATAGATTTCACACAGTGCAATTTCATGTCACAGGCTATGAACATTTCAGGACTTTCCAACGTGGCTGTGTGGGTTCGTTTTGCACCCGCACTACAGGGCAATGCTGGTTCTGCCTGGTGCACAGGATACATCGGTACACCCCTTGGAGAGCCTCCAATCACCCTCGTCCCCATGAGAACACCGAGGTCGAAGCCCAGGGAGAAGTGATCTGCCGAGGAAGATCATGGAGGCAGTGACCCTAGAGAATGTCTTCTAGCCCTAGGTCAGGAACCTACCTCTGCGACCCACCTGCAGAGTAGGAACCTGGAGCCTGGACGCCATTCCCCAGAAGGTGCATGGGATTGTCTCTTGGGGACTGCCCCTTCTCACTCTTGCCTGCCATACCCGTGAGCTACAGCTATGAAATTTGCTGGGAAGTCACCTGGATCATTGCACGGTTTGCTCCCTGGAAAAAGACAGCACAGACTGAAAAGCCCCAAGGACGTTAGGTTGTGCGCGCCAAGGCTCGGGTGCCTCCAGCTACTGCCTGCCACCCCGGTCTCCCTCCTGTCTAGTCCACAGCTGCACCCCCAGCTCAGGGCTGCACACTCAGTAAGTAGGTGCTTCATAAATGTTTGCCGAATAGATGTGTGGCCACAGCTGAGGTGCGGGACAAGGCTGAAAGGAGTGGTGAGGGGCGGAGGTTGAGCCGTCTTTGGAGTGATTATGTTCAGAGATATTTGAAGGCTGTCACGTCCGAGGGTGGGGCGTCTCCCAGACGGCCTTTCTCCTGGCTGCAGTAGCTTCCTCTCTGGCAACCTCAAACACTCGCAGGAAGGTAGGTAGATCTGTTGGTTGGTCGGCTTTCTCGATCCTAATGCAGACTTTCTGCCGGCCTTGAGCCTCTGCGACAGGATCCAAAGCGCTTCCTCGCACGCGGCGGCGTTGGTCTGGGGTGCAGGGTTCGGAGGACCCGGGTGGGCCGGGGCTGGTCTGGGGTGGTCCCGGGGGACCCTGGGCTGGGCCGTGAGTGTAGGCGGAGTGGGGCGGGACGCCTGACGGCTCTGGGAGGCCCCGCCTGCCCCCGCTCCTCGCGCAGCGCTCAGGCCCTTAGGAGGTGCCGCCCCGGGGCTGGGCTGTCGGTGGCCTCAGCGCTCGGCAGGCGCACACTCAGCTCCACACCCGGCTCTCCGCATCTCAGACCCGGGTAAGTCAGGGGCTCCCACCTCTGCGGCCCTCTCCCGGGGCGCAAGTGGCCTAGTCGGGCGACCCCGGGGGCCCCTGGAACCTGCGTCTCCGGACGCGCAGCGGGCGCGCTCCAGGCTGGAAGCGCCGAGACCGCCGGAGTGGGAGACGGAATAGGATGATCAGCCTCCTCCCTCCTTTCCTTCTGCCGCTCTCATTTACTTACACAACCAACGCATAGCAAAGCGTCTCACCAACATAGAATAACGAAAACATTCCTCCATTATTAAGTTATGGACATCCTTGTATAATATTTGGAAAACACTGACATGCAACTTTTAAAAGAAAAGAAAGTCAAAACCACTCACGGGGCCTGAGTCCCCACTGTTTTTCACAGACCTTCAGCTTTTTTGGGGGACGAGCTCTTGGGCCTTGACATCTCACTGCGGAAAGGGCATGGGACGCGGAGAACATTACTGATATCTGATATTGATTGTGGTAATGGGAAAAGTGGAGAACTTCAGAAGAAAGTTGACTAAGTAGCAGAGACGTGCGCACGTGCCCGAATCTATTGCATAATACTTTGCCCCCCGGATTTGTCACATTGCTCTATGGGAATTGACCGTTCATTTGAGTCCACATTTAGATTAAGAAGGAGGTTCCAACTCCATTAAAGAAGGATCTTGTCAATAACCATAGCTGTCATTTATGGTCCAGGTGGTGGGGACTTTGCTGAGTTCACAAAGTTGCTTAAATTCAGCCGTGACTCATATTTACAATGACGGGACAAAACCCCTCTGCTTTCTCTGGCCAGTTTCACCCAATCATCAGGTGAGCCGAGGATCCATTGGAGGAAGGCATTATCTGTATCCAGAGGAAATAGTCAAGGATATTCAGGTAGGACCTGCTTTTGACAGGTTATTGGAAAATGGATTGTTTTGAAAATAAAGCTCACTTAGAAGGCATCAGAGGGACTCATTGCTGTCGTCTTAAATCTCTGAGGGTGGGACAGCTCCTGTGTGGTTTTGGTCTTTCTGGTAGTTGAAAGGAACACTTATTATTCATGCGTTCATGCATGCCTGCCTGCATTCGCTGAATGTTTATTGCGCTCTTACCATATGCCAGACTCTGTTCTAGCTGCTTGGGATTCAGTGAAGAACAACCCACGCAAAGATCCCTGCCCGCAATAGCTTGCATTTTCGTGGGAAAGACAAACGGTGAACAATCAACATCATAATTAAGAAAACTTTATTTTATTGGAAGGTGATACGGACTATGGAAAAGGAGGAGGGAAAAAAGGTTAAGAGTTACTGGGAGTGTGGTAAGGAGGGAAGAAAATTGTGCTCTACTATTAACGATCAGTGACTGCCCAAATTTTTTTAGAAATAAGGTGGGTTGCAGAGAGAGATATATATATATGAAGACTGTAAATCTTAATATACAAAATGAATAACAAAATACATTAATAATATAAATATAAATAATATAAAATTTAATATATAAAAACATACTATATTGCAAGAGGTTTTGTTTTGATTACTCAATAATCTATTTCCAGAGCATAGTATACCTTATCAATTCTTCACTCATTTTCCCATTGTAGTGGTATTGAATCTAATACTTTGCATTCCCACTTAATTCGGGAAAACCTTACTGAAATATTCTGGGTTCTGGAGTGGGATCAAAGGTAAGCAAGATGGTCTCTGTCCTTTGGGACCTCCTGGGAGAAAATGCCCAGACAAGTCTACAAATGATTAGAAGTTAGAATATGACCGGCACTGTAGGAGAGATATATACAAAGGGTCAAAGAAGGGGAGGGGATTCTGGATCAGGGTCAGACACAGTGTGGATATGAGCTGGCATTTGAAGGACCAGTAGAATTTTAAGAGGGGAATATGGTGGGAATGCCTCACCTACAGAGAGAACAGCAAACATAAAACAAGAGACCGGGCACAGTGACTTACGCCTGTAATCCTAACACTTTCAGAGGCCAAGGTGGGCAGATCACTTTAGCACAGTCATGCTGAGCCTGGGCAACATGGCAAAACCCCGTCTCTACTAAATATACAAAAAGTAGCCAGGCATGGTGCCATGCACCTGTAAACCCAAACTACTCAGGAGGCTGAGGCATGAGAATCACTTAAACCCAGGAGGCGGAGGAGGTTGTAGTAAGTCAAGATCGTGCCACTGCACCCCAGCCTGAGCAATAGAGCGAGACTTGGTCTCTAAAATAAAATAAAATAAAATAAAATAAAGCAAGAGCTAGGGAGGCCAGGGGCTGATTCCATGCTGCACAAAGACCTCAGATATATACTCAAGGTAGATTCCATCATTCCCACTGTTCAGATGAGGAAACTGAGGCTCCCCGGATTTATCTCATTTGCTGGAGATGAGAGTCCTTCCTTCCCTCCTGATGTGTGACCTTAGCTGTCATTCACTATCCATCCCCAAACGCCCACCCATGTTTTCATATTGAGTTTGATGGAGTCTCCTCACCAGCTTGCTGGCCTGACTCCCTGAGTATTCAGTGTTTATATTCCCATTCTTCACACCCCAGACTCTCTCTCTATTACCCACAGAGAGGTCTAGGAAGCTCCTCTTAAAAGCGCCAGACTCAAGCCACACTCCACGTCCCGCTGGGAGGTGGCAGGAAACACTTTTCTGATCAGAGAGGACAGTCTGATTCTGGGCCTCTGGACAGTTTTATCCTGATTCCTTGAGAGACTCTGGACACCTTAGTGCCCATTGACACTGGGGAAAGAGGAAGGATAGAAGACCAGACAAAGCCAGCCAAGTGCCTGGAAGCATCTGGTGGCCCTGGGTGGCTTCTTTTCTGCTAGGAGGGAGATATGTTTCCAGAATTTGGACATAGTGCTGTGATAAAGATGAAAACAATAGACAGTTGGTTCCAAGGACAATTGACTCAGAATTCTTGGCTCGATAAGATCATATTCACCAAAATGAGGCTTATCCATCATTGCTTTTACCCTGATTCTGCTTCTTAAAACAAATGAGACCAAATGATGATGTTAAGACTGGATGCTCTTTTGAAGAAATGCTTAAGGAGTCCTGTCAAGCATGATAAAAATACCCACAGTCAACCTAGGGAAGTAAGTTAAGGAGCCCTGTAGTTTATCTAGGATTGACCTGGGGCTGGAACCCAGATTCCTGAGCTCTGACTCTGACCTTCCTGTCTGCCCTACTCACCCCTAGAATCTATTCCTTTTAGAAGAAAGCTTGGAGTCAGCCACAAGAACCTTACCCAATCACTGAATGCTTGAGAAAGAATGATCAGGACCTGGGAGAATTTGCTAATAATAATAAAAGAATGAGAGGGGTGCACTCAGGGCAGGGGGCTTGAAGAACGGCTCCTCTGTTTACAACACACTCAACAGGGGTCTGAGGTCACAGTGATGAGAGGCCCAAACTTGTGGCCTCCCCATGAACAAATGCCCTACTCATGTCCCCTGCAGGATCAATGGGACAGGGCTCAATATTGGGAGGAAGGCTGCAGTATTTACTGGGGAAGCCTGCTGTCTACAGCCTGCCCAGTTTATGCACGGACAGGCCACAGTTGGTCTTAGAAATAAAGGCTTTGGAAAATTAAAAAAAGAAAGAAAGAATGAGAGTTTCCCATGATGGGAAAGCTTCTGTTCTGAAAGCTTCCAGGCTGTTATCAGTGCTGATAGGCGACACAGCCAGAGCACGTGGGAGAAGTCAGAAGAGGTGGTGTGTGCCCGGAGGAGGCGCCACCCACTGCCCTCTTCTCCCCTGGGTTCAGCTGGGGGCCTTATGGAACTTCAGGGTGCTGGAGGCCCCGTTGGTCTCCATTTGCAGGTGTCTCACTCAGCGCAGCTGCCCAGAGCCCTGTGTCCTGAGTGAGTTCCAGTAGGCCAGCAGCTCTGGGTCTAAGCTTTTAAGGAAAAAAAAAAAAAAGCACTACCCTTGATTAGGGGCAGCATTCATATCTCACATCCAGGTAGAAGCAGAAATGGCCAGGAATCCACCCCACTTTCTGGGCCCAACGAGGCCACAGTTTGAGAATATTCAGCACAGGCTGAGCATCAAATGGATTTTGAACATCTCTGGCTGCTACCGTTTCTGCCTCCCCCGTTGCTTTACTCACTGTGCAAGCTACAAAAAGCTGAGGGGACAGGAACAGGGATGACTTCTGATGGCATGTTCAGGTAAGCAGCCAACCCCCATTTGGTTGGATCCAATGCTACCTGATGAAAGGGGCCTAGTCCTCAGCTATTTTGAGCCTGCTTCCTCTGTACAAGGCCCTGGGAATTGCTCTTTTCTATACTAATAAAATGTGAGTCAATAGCTAAGAGATGACATTTTAGACGTATTTTTGGTTGGTTGTTTTTGTTTGTATTTATTTTTTTAAGTTCCAGGTACAAGTGCGGGATGTGCAGGTTTGTTACAGACATAAACATGTGCCATGATGGTTTGCGGCACCTGTCAACCCATCACCTAGGTATTTAGCCCAGCATGCATTAGTTCTTTTCCCTATTGCTCTTCCCCACCCACCTTCCCCCGACAAGCCCCAGTGAGCGTTGTTGCCCTCCCTCTGTCCATGTGTTCTCATTGTTCAGCTCCCACTTAATTTAAGTGAGAATATGCGGTGTCTGGTTTTCTGCTCCTGCGTTAATTTGCTGAGGATATGTATTTCTGATAGGAGAGATTACTTTTGGCAAGCCATCTCATCTCTAAGGAGCCGCGTTTTCTGAAAAATAAGATTGTTGGATCAGTTGCTCTCCCACTCTGTTTGAGTCCAACCATCTGAAAGTGCAGCCATGGGGCATGTAGGTGCTTCGGCATCATGTATAATGGAACTGAACCTAGAGAATCTGATATAAAATCCCAAATGACAGGCAGATCCAGACTCTGTCATTTACACCATGCTGACTATTAAGAAGACATTGCCAAACTCATTTTGAGACTCATTACACAAAAATACCATGGCGACCCAGCCTGCAGGCATTGGGGGTAGGGAGGACATTCAGCAAAAGCAATGCAATAAATTACATGTAAAGTTTTTAAAAATTCTTTAAAAATATAGGGTTGTTATTTGAAAGGCAGTTAATTAGCTTGACTTAAGCTCTGACAGGTGAATTGTAATTGAAGGCACCAGCGTGCGTGAGAGTGGGGACAGCTGAGGTTACACTGAAGACTGGAGAGTTTCTTTCTGCAATTTCTCTTCAGACTGTATCAGAGGCAAACAATGCCAAAGAAAGAAAATATAACATACAAACAAAGTTTGAAAAATAGTCAGTGAAATCATATTTTTACATTCTTGCAAAATTCTTCCAGGTACCCTGCAGCACAAAAGGCTGATTTGTCAGTTTCCTAGGGTCCCACACCACAGCCCAGTGGTTCTCAATCTTGGCTACAAATTAGGGTCATTTGGGAGGTTTCTAAAAAGTCTCTGAATCAGGCAGGAACCCAGACCAAGGACATTAAAATCTCTGGAGGTGAGATCCAGGGACCAATATTTTCTAAAGGCTCCCAGTGATTCCAATAGATCACCAAAGCAAGGCCTCCAGACCAGAAGCATTAGCACCACGTAGGCATGTGTTAGGAATGCAGATTCCCAGGCCTGCTCCAGTTCTACCGAATCAGAAACTCTGTAAGTAGAGCCCAGCAATCTGCATTTTTTTTGAGACAGAGTCTCACTCTGTCGCCCAGGCAGGAGTGCAATGGCACAATCTTGGCTCACTGCAACCTCCGTCTCCTGGGTTCAAGTGATTCTCCTGCCTCAGCCTCCCAAGTAGCTGGGACTACAGGTGGCCACCACCATGCCTGGCTAATTTTTGTATTTTTAGTAGAGACGGGGTTTTACCATGTTGGCCAGACTGGTCTCAAACTCCTGACATCAAGTGATCCACCTGCTTCGGCCTCCCAAAGTGCTGGGATTACAGGAGCAATCTGCATTTTAACAAGGTCATTCTAAAGCATTCTAAAAAACAAGGCTGAGGATGGTTTAGGCTTGGGAGTTTCTCAAAGCAGATGTTTCCAGTTGCTTCTTTGGCCATAGGAAAATCCGTCTGGTTCTAAGTAACAAGCCTTCTCGGTGAACTCACTATTATGAATTAATTGCAGACGTTACTCTTACTTTGCTGTACGGATTTATCAGTTTTAAACCAATTAACATGTGGATCTTCAAATGTTGCCTGCCATAATTCTACCCTCACATGGTCATGAAGTTGTAAAGACTCTCTAACAGTAATTGGTGGCAGAATTATTTGCCAATTGTGATCGCTCTGGGTTTTTGGAAATTACATCATAGTATCAGGTCCAGGTCTGTCTGTTTTCTGGGGCAGGGTTTTATGCATTCATAAGTGGTTTCGGGTCATTTAAAAAGAAGTGGTTGAGCGTTGAGTTTGGATCTGTTACCAAACAATTCCTGCCTACCCCAATGATTAGAATGGGGCTAAATGCTAGTTTTGTACAAAAACAAGTACCTGAGTCCCTTGAGCCCAGGCAGCTTCACTCCTGACAGATCTCTGAACAGACTCAAAAGCCTAGAAACCAGGAAAGGCCACAAACAATCTTTGATCCTCATTCATGTCTGATCTCTCCACAAAGTAGGGAAGAGAGCAGCCATGGTCAGCCACAGGAAAGCCAAGTCTAAACCCCCAACGCCCCAAATCCTTGGGCTGCAATTTCTTAACAAGGTAGAAAAACCAATAAACTCCTACCGAGGACCACTGAGTGTGCACCTGCCACGTGCCATGTGCTGTCAGCCACTCTACACACCTGTTCAGTGATTCAACAGCCTGCATATGTTAGTGGTGTTTCTCGCTACTTTGGAGAGAAAAAAAAACTTGACTGAGCAATTCTAAGTATCCTATCCAGGATCATGTGGCCAGGAAGTAGCAAAGCTAGAATCCAAACCTGGGGTAGCAATGGAATCCCTAAATCTGAGCTCTTTCCGCTCCTTACTCCTGCCTTCTGAGACTGTAGTTCATGGTAGGAGATGACTGCCCCTCTGGAAAAGGGAGTCAGTTAAAACTTTGGAGCCAGCTCATTGGCATCTGTTCACTGGAGTAAGCAGGTTATAAAGAGTCAAGCCCCACTGGTCAAAAGGTATTAAGTTCTGGTGGCATCTATTTGATAAACACGCAGGGCAGCTCCTGTATTGCTGTGTGCCCAGCACCGGGCTGGATGGGCAGGAAGGGCATGGGATAAGGGGCCTGGAGATCCTGACCATGATGAGGTTAGCAGGGGTCATAGTGTGCACAGTGATGACCCAGCTCCATACATCAGAGCAGGCTTCAGGAAGGAGGTGAGAGCTGGGCTGAATTTTAAGCATGAGTAGGCATTGCTGAGAAGTTTCATGGGCCAAGAAGAAGGTGCAGTCTGAGCTGGAGATGCACAATGTGTGGAGGCTTTGGGGCCAGCAGGGACCATGGAGCATAGGGTCTGGGCACAGCGGCAACAGTGGAATTGGAGAGGGATGCAGAGGCTCTCAAGTTTAGGGCCGTATCCAGGCGGAAGACCAAGAGTTTCACCTTGAAGGTGGGGAGGAGCCAAGGAAGGCCTTCAAGATGGGAACAGCTGTGATGAGATTGCAGCCATCAGTGAGAGGGATGCAGATTTAGGGGTGACTGGTGTTGCCACTCAACTCACTGAGGAAGGGGCCAGTCTCTGACAGGAGAGGGTGGGGTGTTAACTTCAAGGAACCTGGGGATGGCCAAAGGGAATCGTCTCCTTAACAAGTCTTTGGACACATGACTCTGGAGCTTAAAGAGAGCCCTGGGTCATGGCCATGCAGGTGAGCCTGGAGCAGGTGCGGTCACCCCGGGACAGAGGAGAGTGGGAAGAGAAGAGAGCAGATAACAGAACTCTAAGACACAGCCACAGTTCAGAGACGGGTAGAGGAAGAGGGTCTTGGGAAAGGTACCAGATATCTTCACCTGGTGCTGGGTTCAGGGTATGTTTTACAATTAAGCCAATTCAATGAAGAAATAGCTCTGGGTCTAAGCTGGAGAGGAGCCAGGTTTCTGAGATTATTTGTCCTACACAAGATGATGTGCGATGTCGCAGTCCCCATCCTGGCTGGGAAAGACAGTACCATCCCGGCAAGTGTTGGAATTTGTCTTTCCATAGTGATTCTGGCCATAAACTGTCTTCCCAAACACATCCTTCACCTGTAGTTACAACAGTACCCCCGAGGCCATGTTCTACTCCAGGCCATGTTCTACTTAGCTACTTTAAGCTCCTAAGAAGTGAGTAGGGGACAGGCAGGGTGGCTCATGCCTATAATCCCAGCAATTTGGGAGGCTGAGGTCGGCAGATCCTGTAAGCTCAGGGGTTCAAGACCAGCCTTGGCAACATAGGGCAGCCTCACCTCTGCAAAAAATACAAAAATTAGCCAGGCATGGTGGTACATACCTATAGTCCCATCTACTCTGGAGGATGAGGTAGGAGGATCACCTGAGCCCAGGAGGGTGAGGCTGCAGTGAGCCGAGATCGTGCCACTGCACTCCAGCCTGGGTGACAGAGTGAGACCCTGTCTCAACAAAACAGAAAAAGGAAGAACTGAGTGGGAGCACTTATGTGTGATAAGCTCCCAGCAGCCCCCTCTGGCTCGAGTTTGGAGTGTGACATCAACAACTTGGCCTCTGGGCTTTTGTTGCCCTGCAGGAACTGGAGGTAGAAGCCGGCATTTGCTCAAACCTAAATAAATAAATAGGCAAACAAATAAATAACTGACCTGTTTTTTAGCTTACCAATGATCTCAAGGTCACCTAGATGGGGTTTCCACAGCAAACCAAACCCCTGACAGAATCTCACAGCTACTTGGAGACAATTTTTCCAATTCCCAGGCCCACTCTGAGTATACAGGGACAGTGATATCAAGATTAAATGATAGGGAAAATGTCACTTTCTGCATAGCCAGCGAGTGGTGAATGGAAATAAAAGGCAATCCATGCACCATTGCTCAATCAAGAGAGGGCATCGTGTAGACCCAAGACGGCACACACCATAGACTAGAGAGCATGTCCGCTCACCCCTCTCACCTGAGGTTTTAAGATTGTGTGCGTGTGTGTGCATATGTGTGGGCAGGGAGGGAAAAACAGAGCACAAGTTGCAACACTGGCCTCTTCGAGGGGAGCTCTCTGTGAAATCTCCCTAGACATCGTGGAGTCCACCACGTGACAGCGTGGATTTTTCATTCAGATGAATGTAACTGTTTGTAGAGAGATGCTCCGTGGTGAAACAGACCACTTATTGCACTTTATCTCCAAGGGCGCCCTGGCAGCACCCCAGTCTGACTGGTCGTACATAAGCCCTCAGGAACTAGTTGTATGAGATGCGTGATTTTTTTTAGGTGCATAGAAGGGCAAGGATGGGGATGTTTGTCTCCCCCTTGTTTATGGAGTTAGCAGCCACAGCAGTGTCCATCTTTAGGGGAGAAGGCAGAGAAAAGAAGTGGGTGTTCACAATGGGTTGTATACAACCATTGGAAGTAAAGAAATGCACACACCCAGTACTACCAGTGAGCCACAAAAACACAGTTGTGAGGAAAAGGAAGGAGACTGAATTAGTTGGATGACCAGATACCATTTAGGTAAACCAAAATGCACATGTGACCCCATACGCCACAATATGCAGCACTGCATATTAAAGAAGCTCCTTCTGATGGTCACCTATAGGGGTGGAGATTGGGGGTGGTGGATGGAAATAGAAGGGAATCAATGTATCCATTCATCAATTAAGAGAAGGCATTGCACAGACCCAAGATGGCACACACCATGGGCTGGGGAGCATATCAGCTCACCCCTCTCACCTGAGATTTTTAAATTGTGTACATGTGTGTGCGTAAGTGTGGGTTTTGGCCAATACATACTTTTTGATTTGGGGTTGCATTTTTCCTTTAAGAGGTGTGCCTGGGAAGTTGGAGCTCCAGCAGCGGAACCTTAATGCCCAGGATGATCTTGTCTAACACCACAGCCGTGACACCCTTTCTGACCAAGCTATGGCAGGAGACAGTTCAGCAAGGCAGCAACATGTCAGGCCTGGCCCGCAGGTCCCCCCGCAGTGATGATGGCAAGCTGGAGGCCCTCTACGTCCTCATGGTGCTGGGGTTTTTCGGCTTCTTCACCCTGGGTATCATGCTGAGCTATATCCGCTCCAAGAAGTTGGAACACTCCAACGACCCATTCAACGTCTACATCGAGTCTGATGCCTGGCAAAAGAAGGACAAGGCCTACATCCAGGCCCGGGTCCTGGAGAGCTACAGAGCATGTTATGTTGTTGAAAACCATCTGGCCGTAGAACAACCCAACACACACCTTCCCGAGACAAAGCCCTCCCCATGAACCCCATCACTGGCTAAAACTGGACACGTCCTGCCTGGCAACCTGATTTTCTAATCACATTCCTCTCATACTCTTTATTGTGACAGATACTACTGGATTTCTCTTTGGCTATTGTAAGGTGTGAGGGGTGGGTTAATGACAGTTTCACTGTTTCTCTAAAATCACATTCTTCTGTGATAGACTGTCAGTGGTTCCCCCATATCTGTCCCTGCCTTGCTAAATTTAGCAAAATCCCTGAGGACATGGCCTCTGAGAATAGCAGCTGCATTTCCCAGACTCCCTTGCAGCTACCAAGGTTGTGTGACTAAGCCCTGGCCAGTAGGCATGGAAGTGAAGACTGCAGTGTCTAAGTAATCCTTGGAAAGAAAAGAACGTACTCTTCACTTCCCTTGTCCTGCTTCCCAGTGGCTGGATGTGGAGGAGGTGGAGAGCAGCTCTGAGTCTAGGAAAGAATGGGGCACTCAAAGAGCCATACACATCTGGGCCTGGGCGATGTGGATCCTCCTTACCACCCACCAGGCCAGACGTACAGGAGAGAGAAATCCACTCCACTCTTCCTTAAGCCACTGTTATTCTGATCTCTGTTAAGGTCACAGAATCAGTGCCTTACTGATACACCTGCCTTATAGGACTGAACCTAAAGGGATGACATTTCCATACTTGTCACAAGCACACACCGATTCTGCCCTTGTCACTTCCGTGCTCACTCCTGTGGCTCTATCTTCCTCCTGCCCTTCTGCCTCCCACTCCTCCCTTGCACCCACCCTGCACACATCTCCCCGAAAACACACAGACACATACACTCATATACATAGATACACACACACACACACACACCTCAATCTAGAAAGAACTTGCTTTCTACAGGCCTAAGATGGAGGAGAAAAAAATGCCCCCTTCAGAATGCATACCAAGGAGAAGGTGCTCGGTCACTGTGGGAGTGGGGAGAGATGTCCCCACTCCCCGAGAGCCAGGGGAAGGAGCGGCTGTGGGCAGAGAGGGATACATGGCGCTAGGGTGGCAGGTCCTTTTGAGGTGATGGGCTGGTTTTGTGAGTTGAATCGTACCCCCCAAAAGACAGGTACCTTCAATGTGACCTAATTGGGAAATAGGGTCCTTGCGGATGATCTAGTTGAGATGAGGTCATTGGGGTTGGCCCTCAACCAATATGACTGGAGTCCTTATCGGAAGAGGAAAATTCAGACATAGACGCATAGGGAGGAAACCATGCCGTGACAGAGGCAGAGGGTGCGGTGACATAGCCGCAAACCAGGAAAGCCAAGGATGGATGCACATTCCCATCCCAAGAAGCCAGGAAGAAGCCAGGAAGAAGGCAGGAAGGCTCCTCCCCCACAGGTTTCGGAGGAGGCACAGCTCTGCTTGCATTCAAACTTCTGGCCTCCAGAACTGTGAGTCAGTGAGTATCTGTTGTCGAAGCCACCCAGCTTGGGATACTCTGGCAGCCTACTGCCATACGGTATTGGAATACTGTAGTGAGCTCATGCAGCACCTCTCACCCACCCAGAGATGGAGCTGCTCTGCTTTCCAGCGGGGCACCTGGAGGGGCCACCCCAGCAGATAGAGAGGGACTCCGTTCTGCTACCTGCCTTGAGAGGGTCTCCAGCTGCCATCTGTAGCATCGGAGTCCTCTGCAATGCGACATCCTGAAAGCTCAGCTGCCTGGGCATTCCTGAAGAGTATGGAATATTTAAATGAAACTTTTTTTTAAAATCTGCACATAAGATAAAAGCAGCACGTGTGCATCTTTGGCCATCCTCAAATGGACAGACTTGGTCTTGTGAGGTCCCAGTCCTTGTTTCACATAATAAACACTGGCATGGCTCAGCCCCTGAGTTACCATCTTAGAGATGAGTGGTTCTTTGGGTCTGAAAGTCCGGAGAGAGCTGTGATCTTTGCCCCACCCGAATAATGCATATGGACACCACACCTTGCCTACCGTGTCCAGGGTTCATGACCAGTGGCAGCCGGACTATGCCTGCCGTGTCTCACGGCCCCTATGTGAGCCAGACCCTTCTTAGGCAGTTGTATATTTCCAGACTGAGGCAGGGCAGGTTTGCAGAGAGAGACCCAGAGTGCACGTGACCTGCAGTGTGATCCCTGGCGTGCACTGACTTTGATATTCCAGGCACACGGACAGGCTTTTTATCACCACTTCATTTTCCCCACTAAGATTCCTGTGCCTTTTAAGGCAGAGGGAGATCCCTGTGGCTTTAGTCTTCCCAGGCCTTAAAGGGCCCTTGTCTTCACTCACAAACCTCTTATCTCTTCCTCCCTCCCCTTCCGCTTCATTTTAAAGGGGGAGAGGGAAAAGTAATCGGGAGACAAATTGAACCACATATTTTCAGACACTTGTTACCATATTTTAAAATTCAGCTTCACATACACAGAGTCTTTGCTATGCACCGTGTACTGTTCTAAGCTCTTTAAAAATAGAATCTCAATTATTATTTTGCAAGCAATACCCTATGCATTCATTAGCTAGGACAACAACACTTTTTACAGTGTTGAGATTTCGTTAAAAAATTAAAGCCGTTTACTATGATCTGTGATGTGTGTTCTTAATATCACTATGATACTTCTGGAAGATGGTTATCAGTTCTTGCAATGCTTTGATAAGGCAACCCCATGGACTTGGGAATAAGGAAAGTAAGATTGCATATGGATAATTAAACTCTGCCATTAACACACAGAGTGTCAGAACAGAGAGATGTGGGTCCCTCTGATGCCTGCATATAGAAAGCAAGTGAAGCCCTAGGTGGAGACAATGGCGAATTGTAGCACCCTCCTGCCTTGTAAAGGGCAGGCTGCTGTCAACTCCTGGCATTTGCAGCCAGCAGTGAATGTGGGCACAATCCAGATGGAGCAGGGAATGCGGGCACCATCCGGACGGAGCAGGGAATGTAAGCATCATCCAGACAGAGCAGGGGATGTGGGCACCGTCTAGACAGAGCAGGGAATGTGGGCACCATCTGGGCACCATCTAGACAGAGCAGGGAATGTGGGCACTGTCTAGACAGAGTAGGGAATGTGGGCACCATCCAGATGGAGCAAAGAATATGGGCACCGTCCCGATGGAGCAGGGAATGTGGGCACCATCTAGACACAGCAGGGAATGTGGGCACCGTCTAGACAGAGCAGGGACTATGGGCACCGTCTAGACACAGCAGGGACTGTGGGCACCATCTAAATGGAGCAGGGAATGTGGGCACCATCTGGACAAACTTCTGGATGTTGTTGGAAAAGCTTTGAACTCTTATAATGTTTGCACATTGGCAACTAATTTACTTTTTAAAACTTGAGTGGGTCAAACAAAATATAACCTTGAGCTGGATTCTGCTCAGAGACCACTGATTAACTGCCTGTGCTTTACAGAGGAAGAATAGCCCCCAGGCAGGCCCATGCCACACCTGAGAGACCCGTAAACATACTCAGGGCTCGGGCGTGGTAGCTCACCCTTGTAATCCCAACACTTTGGGAGGCTGAGGTGGGTGGATCACCTGAGGTCAGGAGTTTGAGACCAGCCTGGCCAACATGGCGAAATCCCTTTTCTACTAAAAATACAAAAATTAGCTAGGTGCGGTGGTGGGCACCTGTAATCCCAGCTACTCGGGAGCCTGAGGTGGGAGAATCACTTGAACCTGGGAGGCAGAGGTTGTAGTGAGCCAAGAATGTGCCACTGCATTCCAGCCTGGGCAACAGAGTGAACCTCCATCTAAAAAAAAGGAAGGAAGGAAGGAAGGAAGGAAGGAAGGAAGGAAGGAAGGAAGGAAGGAAGGAAGGAAGGAAGG
>NC_045452.1:44642432-44722384 GCF_002776525.5 Piliocolobus tephrosceles
AGGAAGGAAGGAAGGAAGGAAGGAAGGAAGGAAGGAAGGAAGGAAGGGAGGGGAACTCTGCCCAGCCATGGTGCAGGAACAGGCACGTCCTCGAATGTGGTCCTGGGGCCAAGGGACCCAGAGGTCTCAGCCTCATGATGAAAGACTGTATCAGGCTGTCCTCACCTGACACTGTGAGAACATCCCATTCATCTGACCCTCTCATTCAGATTCTGGATTCCATAATCTTTGCATCTCCAGGCCAGGCTATGTGAGAACAGAAAAATGCATGTGGCTCTCTTGAGAGTGTGCCCTGTCTAAAATCCACATCGGTGTATGACTTCTCTATGGGCGCAAATGAGATGTTTACACTAGATCAGGCAAGGAGAGATAAGTAAAGGCTACCAGCGCTTGAAGACAAAAGAAATGCACATAAAGCTATCAATGGGTAGATAGGGACTGGTGCTTTCTTTTTCTTTTGTTTCTTTTCTTTTTTTTCTTTTTTTTTTTTTTTTTTGAGATAGGGTCTGGCTCTGTCACCCAGGCTGGAGTACAGTGGTGCAATCATAGCTCAGTGCATCCTCAACCTCCCAGACTCAAGTCATCCTCCCACCTCAGCCTCCCAAGTAGCTGGGACTACAGACACAAACCACCATGCCCAGCTAAATTTTTTGTTGGGGGGACCGAGTTTTACTCTGTTGCCCAGGCTGGAGTGCAGTGGCACAATCTTGGCTCACTGCAACCTCTGCCTCCCAGATTCAAGCCATTCTTCTGTCTCAGCCTCCCGAGTAGCTGGGATTACAGGTGCCCGCTGCCACGCCTAGCTCATTTTTGTATTTTTAGTAGAAACAGGGTTTCACCATGCTGGCCAGGCTGGTCTCAAACCTTTGTCCTCAGGTGATCCATCCGCCTCAGCCTCCCGAGTAGCTGGGATTACAGGTGCCCGCCGCCACGCCCAGCTCATTTTTGTATTTTTAGTAGAAACAAGGTTTCACCATGCTGGCCAGGCTGGTCTCAAACCCCTGTCCTCAGGTGATCCATCCACCTCAGCCTCCCAAAGTTCTGAGATGGATGACAGGCCTGAGCCACCATGCCCGGTGCCCAGCTAATTTTTAAAGTTTTTTGTAGAGATGGGGTCTCACTATGTTGCCCAGGCTGGTCTCCAGAGTCTGGGCTCCAACGATCCTCTCACCTTGGGCTCCCAAAGCGCTGGGGTTACAGGCATGAGCCACTGCACCCGGCTTCTGGTAAAGTCTTTGAGTAAACAGAATCATTGGATACGTAAAACAAATATTCATACAAAAAACGAGTCAGGAGATTTAAAGCAGTTGGCCCTTCAAGCACATTGGTCTGTCTGTTTACCTGAGGTCACTCAAGCGGTAGCCAAGTATCACAGATATGCCCCCACGGTACCGGAATTTGTTGATCTGCCGGTACAGTGGAAGGCAGTCTGGGTGCTGCTGCCCCCGGGTGGTCACTTTGAGGATATTGTTCAAGGCACGGGGAACCCTGAGGACCGGGCAGCCTGAGGACCGCGCAGCCAGGCAGGTCCCCGCTGGGGCTGGGTGGGGGGCTCTGAGTGCCTTTAGATGCCCTTGGGAGGTTACACTTCCATTCAGCCATCAAGTTCAGGGAGACGGGACCCATTGTGGGCACGACTATGAAATGGGAGGATGGATGCTGAGAAAGAGATACATTCTTCTAGAAGTTCCTTGCAAGGCAGCTCCTCTGAACAAAGGCCCTGGAGTCACAGCTCTGAATCTCTGAGAAGTTGCTAGGATCCCCTTCTCCCTTCCTTTGGGCAGGAACTTGCTTAGCCCCCTCCTCTATCCCAGGAATAACTGTACCCTCCTCTCAGCCCCTGGAAAATAATCTCTCCCCCAGACCTAAGTCCTTTTTGGTTTCAGGCCTGTGATCACTCATGCTATGCATGGAGAAGGGATTCCACCCCCTAGGTATCCCTGGACTCAGATCTTTTTATCACCTTCTGTTCACCCCATTGGTGAGGGAAGGAGTCCCATCCTAAGGCTGGGACTCACAACACCCAAGCCTGGATAGGTGAGACCCATGGCAATTTGTCAGTCACATATACTCATAGCCCAGCAGAAGGGCCCAGCAGGCCATGCAGGGCCACATGGGGTGGTGCTCAAGAGCTGAGTGAACAGCAGGGGTGGTGGACAGCAGGCTTGGTAGTAACAAGAGTGATATGATTTGGCCATGACCCCACCCACATCTCATCTTGAATTGTGATTTCCATAGTCCCCACGACTCGTGGGAGGGACCCAGTGGGAGGTGATTGAATCATGTGGGGGTTACCTCCATGCTGTTCTTGTGATAGTGAGTGAGTTCTCATGAAATCTGATGGTAGTATAAGGGGCTGTTCCCCTTTTTGCTCAGCACTGCTCCTTCCTGCCACCATGTGAAGAAGGACATGTTTGCTTCTCCTTCCACCATGATTGTAAGTTTTCTCAGGCCTCCCCAGCCATGTGGAACTGTGAGTCAATTAAATTTCTTTTCTTTATAAATTACCTGGTCTTGGGTATGTCTTTATTAGCAGCATGAGAACAGACTAATACAGAGGGTGGAGTGGCCCCTGGTCTCTGCAGGAGGTTGTTAAATAATTCCATAGACTGGTAGGGAACTGAAGCCTGCTACTTGGGAATGAATAAGGGTGGTGTCTGGTCCCTGGGATAAGAAGGGTTGCCCAGCAGGGAGACTTTATTTATGGGAGCAGAGGTGGGAGGGGAGCTTGCAGTTAGGTCACTTGAGGTCCTTCACATTTTACCACATGTCAAGGCAGCACATAACATTGGTTTTGATTTTAGGCCTTATGCCACTGCTGGAGATGGTTAGGCAGGTTCTGCACTGAGTCCGGCACTGGGCCTTAGGGGATGAGCAGGGGATGAAACCCAGCCCCGCTTCCCTAGCTGAGCCAGGGGCCCTGGAGTGGGGCAGTGGCTGCCCGGTAGGAGGAATGCCTCTCCAGTTTGCTGGAAGGACACCATCTGGGCTCTTGGGCCTCTGCAGCCAGCTTGATCTCCCACATCCTTTCCTCCTCCAGCACCTGCCTCTGAGGGTGGATGAGGTCACTGCTGGGGCCTCCCCAGGAGTGGGGAGAAAGGGACAATTAGGGGAATCAGTGGAGCAATTCACGCCTTCCGATGGCCTCGCACATCACAAAAGGGGGTGAGAACAAGGCAGTGGGAGCAGGAGGGCCTCCATCTTGGATGGGATTAAAAATCTAAGCTGCTTTTCTTCCGAGGCTCAGCAAATTAGGGTAGTAAGCTGAGTGTCCCAGTTCCTGTGTTCTCATAGAGAGAAGGAATGAGAGAAGTTGCTGCTTGTCTCAGGCTTCCACAGAATGGAAGTCCAGGTTCTTGTCATGGACCCCTCATGCCCCAGCCTGCTCATTCACTCCTCTCTCCCCACGTGGTGTCTCTCCCCTCACACCAGACAATCTTCAGACACAGGCCCCCTTATGCAGTTTCACATCAGCGAGATGAGTAGGTCCACTTCCAGCGGGTCAGGAAGGCTCCCCCAGCACCCGGGAAGGTGGGGCTCAGGGTCACTTGGCAATGAAAGGCCTGAGTTGATGTGAGGAATGGAGAGTCTACAAGCTTTGAGAGAAACCTGGGAGATACAGAGAGAGGAACCCAGGCTTCAAGAGGACTTTCAAAACACAGCTTTCCTAGGAAAATTAAGTGGGTGATTATCTTATTTCCTATGGCTGCCATAACCAATGAACACAAAAATCAGTGGCTTAAAACAACAGAAATGTAACCTCTCGTGGTTCTGGAGGCTGGAAGTCCAAAATCAAGGTATTAGCAGGGTTAGGCTCCCTCCTAGGCTCCATGCCTTCTGAGGATCCTTCCTGCCTCTCCCAACTGCAGGTGGCGCCTTGCATCCCTTGGCTTGTGGCTGCATCACTGTTGCCTCCACTGCCATCTTCACGTGGCCTCCTCTCCTGTGTGTCTGTATGCCCTTTCATGTCTCTTATAAAACATTCACCATTAGATTTAATGCCAACTCTAATCCAGATCATCTCATCTCCATCCTTACCCTCATGACATCTGCAATGACCCCATCTCCAAATAAGGCCACATGCTTGGGTGACAGGAATTTGGAAAGAAAAATGACACCACATCCCTACTATACCTACAGTGGTTGTAGGCCAAGGGTTTGGAAGAGTGCCTTGGGCATATCAAGCTCTTAACACATGGTCAGGATCATTTGCTTTCACCAAATCAAAGCTACTATCGGAAACCCAACTGTGACATTTCTCAAGTGAAATTTTTGCTGCATATTCTGATCTCTGACACAAACGTGCCTCATCACTTATTTTATAGTTGATCAGTCAGGCTCCAATGAGGGAAACAGAAATTCCATCATTTATTCTAGCAGAGAAAGTAACAAGAAGAGTTGATTAAACATGTGTGTAAAAACCAAAGAACCCTAACTGGGAACATTAAGAAAACACAGAGCTGCAGACTGCAGCGAGCCACCAGCCACAGGAGCAAAGGAAAAGGTGATCTTGCCACCTGGTCACTGCTTCACAGCCTATTGCCTTACAAATCTTTACATAGACTCCCTTAAGTAGGGAATGAGAAGCAGAATTATGTATTTAGGGATGAAGTGTAAACTAAACCATATGGGCTGTTCCTTAGAGTTTAGAGACACCTCCTAAGGCTGACTGCTGAACACACACCAGATCCAAGCTTTCTGCCTATTTTGCCTTAAAGCGTTGTCTTTCTAATACCTTTGGTTTTAAAAGAGAGAGAAGAGAGAAATCTCCAAAGTTTTAGCTATTAAGCAAGTCCTCAAGAGCTAGCAGGACTGAACCCCTCCCAGACAGGAATTTATGAATTGATGGAGAAGCTGAGGTCATGCACTCAAAGGCTGATGCTGCATGAGAAGCGAAATAGGAAAGGAGGAAAAGAAAGGTGCCTTAGTCCATTCCAGCTGCTGTAACAAACTACCATAGACTGAGCAGCTTATAAACAACAGACATTTATTTCTCACAGTCCTGGGGACCGGGAAGTCCAAGATCAAGGTGCCGGCAGATTCAGCATCTGGTGAGGACTCCCTCTCTAGTCCCTGGTTCATAGATGGCCATCTTCTTGCTGTGTCCTCACATGGTGGAAGAGGGCAAGGCAGCTCTCTGGGGTCCCTTTTATAAGGGCTCTGTTCCCATCCATGAAAGCTCCACCCTCATGGCCTGATTACCTCCCACAGCCCCTACCTCCTAATCCCATCACCTTGGAGGTTGGGATCTCAGCACAGGAATCTCAAGGGAGCACACTCAGTCCACAGCAAAACGCACCACCAGATAGGGCAAAGGGAGGCAGGAGACCCTCGTGGAGTCATGGAGGAAAGGAGGCAGAAGGTGTATTTTCTTTGTACACATGTGTTTACAGGATGTGGGAGAACTTGAAGCTCTCAACACAAGCTTTGTAAAATAATAAGAATAATAATAGATTTATATTATAATTATATAATTATATATTATATGATTATATAATTACTATTATTATTATAATTTAAAAAATAATAGTTTTTAGAAGAAAAAATAAAAGAAAAAAAGAAACATGCTGGCTCACGTAAGACAGCTAAGTAAACTGCGTGTGCAAATTGTCCTGACTTTAACCCACAAAGCCTTGTGAAATTCAGTGATTCCGTCTCCCTCTGATTCAGCACCCCGCGGCATTGTTGGTGTAGACCCACAGGCTCTGGAAGCACTATCCGAAGTCACTCTGGGACCTGCGGGATTCTTGCACCGCGAGGCTACGCGGTACCCATGGATGCTCCGCCCCCCTGTGGCGAGAAGCTGCCATAACAATGGGGCCACAGCCAAGGAGCCCCCACAGACGGATTCTCCGGGTGTCTAGGCCAAGGGTTCTCAATAGAGGGCGCCAATGAGGCAGCCGGGAGCTATGGACGGAACGGGAGCTATGCATGCTAGAAAGCGTTAACAGTCAGATATGTGGATTTGACACATACACATACGAAAGCAATCAAACACGGAAGTCCTTAATTCTGGGTTAAGGACTGCTACTCTGGGCACACTGCCTATGGGGTAGCTCTGCTCTGTAAAGAGCAGGACCTCTGCTGCTACTGTCCACTGCTGCTTCAATAAAAGTTGCTGTCTAATGCTACCAGCTTGCCCTTGAATTCCTTCCTGGGTGAAGCCAAGAACCCTCTCAGGCTACAACCCAATCTGGGGGCTTGCCTGCCCTGCATCAAAATAACCACAAACTTGGTGGCTTAGAACAACAGATATCTATTCTCTGTTAGTTCTGGAGGCCAGTCCAAAATCAAAGTGTTGGCAGGATGCTACTCCCTGTGAAGGCTCTAGGGGAGGACCTTTTCTTGCCTCTCAAACCTCTGGTGGCTCCAGGCAGTCTGTGGCTTGTGGCTGCATCACTCCAATCCTTGCCTCCATCTTCACATGGCCTTCTTCCCTGTGTCTCTGTCTTTTCCTTTTCTGTCTCTTGTAAGGACACTTGCCATTGGATGCAAGGTCCGCTGTAATACAGGATGATCTCACCTCAAGATTCTCACCTTACTTACCTCCGCAAGACCCCTTATTCCAAATAAGGTCATATGCTGAGGTTCCAGTTGGACATATCTTTTATGGAGACACCATTCAATCCACTGCAGCAACTAATTAAGTTCTGCACATTCCACCTTCTAAAAATCTCTTGGATCCATCGACTTCTCTCCAGACTTGCTCCCACTCCTTCTTTCAAACACTGTCATCTCCTGCCTGGATTATGCCTGCAGCTGCCTAACTTGTTTCTCTGCCTCCAGTTCTGTCCCTGTTCAGTCCACACTCTGTGATGCAGCTGGAGTGATCTAAAACAGACAACTTTTGTCTTTTGCTGAGCATGTGCTGCAGACCAGCTCCATCGCTAGCCCCCATCTTAATGCTACAGTGATTGCCCACAGCAGGTTCCTGACAGTCAGGCTGGTCGGAGCCATGCCCTGGGATTTTCCTGGCTGAACAGGCCGGAAAGTGCCTCTCCACCTTCTACTGGTGGAACTGTTGAGGTGTGAATCTGAGCACCAAATGCCACAGCTTGTGTGCTTCTCTGCAGTCAGGGGGAATTAGGCCAACCTGCAGAGAGAGGCAGAGATGGAAGACAGGAGGGGGACAGAGAACCCTGGGGGACCCTCCTCCCGGCATCAAGCCCCTTGGCTAGCCCTCCCCTTCCTCTCTCTTCCTCACATGAACTGGTAAACTCTCCCTTGTTGTTCACTCTGGTTGAGATGTGGCTGTGCACTCTGGAGCATCCCAACTGTAACTATCATCCTTACAGACAAGATTCATGGGATCTGATAACCACACAGCTTTATTTCTGCCTCCACTGTTCCCTTAAATCTCTTCTGCAGGCCCCACATATACTGGAGTTTGATCTTGCCCTGACCCTATAGTCATATGAGGTTGGAAAATACATTCTTAATTCAGTAATTAAGATGTGCAGTCTCATGTCATAAGCAAAATTCTGAATTTGATATAAGGTTGGCACTCTTCCCTCTCTCAGCTGGGACCTGCTGTGGGCAGGAGAACTGTAGCTGGGAGAGTGGGCAGCTCAGCTGGCATCTTCCTTTCACTGGGACTCTTCTGTTTCTACACCCATGCCCCAAACCCACCAGATTTGTAAACAGTGGCTTCTGGCTGGGTGTGGTGGCTTATGTCTATAATCCCAGAACTTTGGGAGGCTGAGATGGGCTGATCACCTGAGGTCAGGAGTTCGAGATCAGCCTGGCCAACATGGTGAAACCCCAACTCTACTAAAAATGCAAAAATTAGCTGGATGTGGTGGCAGGCACCTGTAGTCCCAGCTACTCGGGAGGCTGAGACAGGAGAACCGCTTGAACCTGGGAGATGTAGTCCCAGCTACTCAGGAGGCTGAGACAGGAGAATCGCTTGAACCTGGGAGATGGAGGTTGCAGTTAGCCAAGCTCATACCACTGAACTCCAGATTGGGCAACCGAACAAGACTCCATCAAGATAAAAAAACAAAAACACAAAAACAAAAAACAAATTGTAGCTTCTGAACTCCCCAGGACTGAAGCCAGGAAAAGGAGAGAGCCGAGGGAGCAGAGTAGTCTTGTCTATCTGTTCTGTGATGTAAACTAGTAGAGGCAAGTGTTTAGAGCTAATGTCTTCCCTGTGGGCACATTCTTGAAGTCTTAGAAGACCCTGAAGCATTTTCTGGCCAACTGCACTAGGCCGGTGTTCAACAGTGGCCCCATGTGGCAACTAGAAGCAACAGCGCAGAGGAGTGCTCAGATGCTAGTCCTCTCTGATAGGCTGAGGAGGCCAGGCCAACCACTCTCCTCATTCTGGACAAAGCCGCTGGGAGTCCTGGCCAACCCAGGAGGCTTTAAGAGGGAGGCGAATATAGGTTGTCTTGCCAGCCAGGCAGCCAAGGACGCAAGTAATTAACTGAGAGAAGAAATGAGCTGTGACAATATTTGCCCTCTTGACCTTGGGGATTCATTCCACAAATGTCATCATTTGTTATTCCTTTTTTTTTTAACAGCAGAGGGATGAGGTGACTTGGCTGCAATCCCGCAATTAGTAAATGATCAAGTCCCGACTGGAACATGGTTCTTCCAGTTCTAAAGGCCGTGAGCTTTCCTTTGAACCTCCCCAAAGATGAGTCCCTAAATGCTGGAGAAGAGAAAAATGAAGTTAAAAGGAAGGACAAAGGTGACATATAAATTAAAGATTTTAAACATATGCGATGCCTCTTTAACCTCCAGCAGAGGGAAAGGCCTCTGGAGTCTCTGCTCTTAGCCGGGAGGGGATGCAGGGGTCCTTTATCTGGAGAAGCAGGGCAAGGAAGAGACTCAGTTGTTCTCCGCAGGGGTCCTTCTCTGTCATTTTTAATGTCTTTTTGCACTGCAGGGCATTGGAGCTGACTGATGAGGTCTGCCTCCTCTAGAAAATTCTCCTTGGAAAGAATGTCAAATGTGGATATGAACATTTATTTGTTGACATTTTTAAAATGCCAATCCTGACCCCCTGAAATGCAAAGGCATTTGTTTCTTTTCTTTTTAAAATTTCTTTTGGAGTCAAGTCCACATCATTGCCACCTTTGCTCCCAATTTAGACACCTTTCTTCGAAGCTGACTGGCTCCTCAGTGGACAAAAATTGCCATTGCCCTCTGGGAGAGTTGGGTCTTTGATGTCAAGGGTACTGCAGTATATTGGAATTCATTCTCCCAGAACTGTAGCTCACACAAATATTTACCAGGTGAGTGGCTTTGCTTGGTTGCGTTCAGGGCAATATTTGTCTAGACTGAACCAGAGGCCTAAGCAAGGAGATATCCACAAGTCAGAAGAAAATTCTTGGCCCTCGTGCTGATACAGGTTGTTCCATTTCACTGTTATGTAAGCACTGGGGAACGACAGGAGGCGGGCGTCACCCACACAGCAGAGGGAAGCAGGCAGCTGCAGGGCCCTACCCTGACGGTGATCCCAACAACTCCCCACCAAGGGACGGCGACACTCTTCCTGTGATGGCACCATGTGGCCAGATATAGAATTCTTTAAAAATAGTATTTGTATTTTTCCATGAATACCTTCAACTTTGTTTTCCCACCATCCATCAGGGCTTTCTACATTAAAGAAACAACAGGGAAGCCGGGTGTGGTGGCGCTCCCCTGTAATCCCAGCTACTCAGGAGGCTGAGACAGGAGAATCGCTTGAACCTGGGAGGTGGAGGCTGCAGTGAGTCGAGATCACGCCACTGCACTCCAGCCTGGGTGACTGAGCAAGAAAAGAAAAGAAAAGAAAAAAGAAGGAGAGAGAAAAACAAACAAACAAACAAGACAACAGGGAGAGGTTTATAGTGAAGCAGACAATGCATACAAAAACGTGCCTGATCACAAGGCTATATCTCCACGAAGTGTCTCAAATTGAACAAACCTGTAAAACAGAATGTGACCGGCACCCAGAGTCCCCCTCATGCCATCATCATTTACCCTCCCCTGAAAAGAAGTACCCACTAATCTGCCTTTTAACATCAGATGTTGATTTTGCCCAACAGGGAGAGCTTAAGGTCGTGGATGTGCCTTGGCAGTGAGAGTTTATGATTCAGCCTTTGGGGAAGTGATTGAGACAGTTGACCACACAGGATCCCAGGTCCGGCGTGAAGGTCACCAGTTCACCACACAGGATCCTGGGTCTGGTGTGAAGGTGACCATTCAGGGTATGGAAGGAGAATGACTTTGGTCTGGATGACCCACCTCTGCACCTTTGAGCTATGGGACATTGGGCCAGCCACTTCCCTGAGCCTGAGGGTCCTCTCTTTAAATGGGGATAATACTCCTGCCTCGCAGGATTCCGGGAGGTGTGGGAAGCACTCGACACAGATCTATTCACTAACGTCAGTGCCCCTCCACACGCCGACTAAACAGGACTCTCCATGGAGCAGAATGGCTGCTCCACAAAAGGCCGTCTTTCCTTCTGTCTCACGATTGTTTTGGAGCTTATGATTCCCCACATCTCATGCCGACGTCCTCCTGAGCGGAATGTTAAATCTGTTCACTTCACAAATGACACGCTCTCCAAAGCCTCCATCTCTGGCACATTGGCTGCCTGGTGCGCTCTCCCCCGTCTACTCAGATACCTCCCCAGAGAGTGGCTTTTCCCACACGGAGCGCCAGGCTTCTCCCCTGCCTTCTCGGGACCAAGGACATAAGACCCTGCTCATCCTTCACCACATTTACCTTGCAGATGAGAAAACTGAGGCTCACAAAGATGAGGGGGCTGGCCCAGGGTCATGCAGCAAGGTTGTGGCTGGGGCCAGAGCCCGGACTCCCAGACCTTGTCCCTGCCACCTGCCCTTTATTATCGCGGGTCAGGTGCTCTCACCTCCCACCTCACCGGCAGGGTCCAAACCCCTTGTCTGTGTGGCAGAGGGGGAATGCCACGGTCCATCCCATAGCGAGAGACAGCAGGAGCCAAATGAAACTTCAACAAAGACATCTAACAAATGGGTGCATTTATTATTGAATAGGTAATACACATATGGTTAAAAATATTTAAAGCATAAAAATATTTAGTGAGAGCCTTCCCTCCTACACCTGCCATATATCTACCTGGTCCTTTCCTCCACTAGGTAACTCCTCTTCTTAATTTCTTGGACATTCCGCTGGTGTTTTAAATGCTGACAACGACAAAATCAGATATATATATATATATGTGTGTGTGTGTGTGTGTGTGTGTTTGTGTCTGTGTGTGTGTGTGTGTATATATATATATATGCTGCCTCACAATCTTTTGATACATAGTAACATGCTCTCTTCTTTACCTTTTTCATTTAACAACACACCTTAGAGAGCTTTATACATCAGTACATAAATAACTTCCTCATTCTTTTTCACAGCTGTGTAATACTCCATCATATATGTATATTATTTCTTAACAGTTTTATTGAAATATAATTCATATACCATAAAATACATCCATTTAAAGTATACATTCAATTTCTTTGTATATTCACAGATTGTATACAGCCAGCACCACAATTTTAGAATAGTTTTATTACCCCTCCAAAAATGCTATATACCCTTAGTTATCACCCCCAATCCCTCCCGCTAGTCAGCCACTAATCTACTTTCTATCTTTGTAAATTTGCCTATTCTTGGCATTTCATATAAATGAAATCCTATAATATATAATCCTTTGTGACTGACTTCTTTTATTTAGCTCAACGTTTGCAAGGTTCATCCATGTTATAGTATATATCAGTACTTCGTTCCTGTTTATTGCTGAATAACATTCCGTCGTATGGATAAACCACATTTCATTTATTCATTCGTCAGTTGATGGACATTTGGGTTGTTTCCATTTTTTGCTATTACAGATAGTGCTGCTTTGAACATATGTGTTCAAATTTTTGTGTGAACTTATGTTTTTATTTCTCCTGGGAAGATACCCAGGAGTGGAATTGCTGGATCATATGGCTTATTTTATAACTTACTTACCCAGTACCCCATTGATGGAAATTTCATCAAATTGTATCTTAAAAACCAGCAACCATCACAAATGTGGCAGGCTGGATACTAGAGTGAGGATTAGGAAGAAATGGAGCTGGAAACAATGGCTGGATAATTGGACTTGCCAGTCTTCCAACTTTTCCTTCCCGCTCCTAGGGAAACTTTACACCCAAACACTTACTCTAGCACCTTCCAGTTAAGCCTACCTCAACTCCAATGCAGTCTGTGACTCTGGGAAAGAGAAGAGCCATTTCTCACCACCTGGCGCGGGAGCCCACTGCCCACTGACCCCTCAGGGAAAGCCGGGAAAGCCCGAGGCCCCTCAGGTGTGCCACCCTGGGGGTGTCACTCCCTTCCTGTTTGGGTTTCCTCATCTGGGAGACTGTCCAGAGGAAGCTGGTGACTCTTGACCATGGAGTTTCCTGGCCCTATGATGACAGATCTCTGCCACACCTGGCCATCTGCCACACCTGCAACAGGTGCAGAACGCAGGGGAATTCAATAGCCATCCAAGCTCTAAGCTGAGAGCCAGCCTCAGGGAGAGCTTCTGGCCACCTCAGCTCATGATGGGACCTGGGAGAGCTGGAGATTCCTTAATAGCAGCATGTTTTAAAAAATTGTTTTGATTTAGAACTCCTTAACAAGTCAAAGCTGGGAAGTGCTTTCTGTTCTGATGCAACAGAAGATACAGCAAATCGGATCTTCTGATTAATTGCATGAGAGCAAAGTCATCCACTTACTAAATTTCTGTTTGGTGCTGCCGTAAGATTGTTGGAAGATCATATTACTTCCCGCTCTGGAAACTCAGTGCAGCCCAACTGCAGTAGGACTGATCCCTCCCTAGGAGAAGGAGTTTTCCTTTCATCATCTTCCCTTTCTGTGCATGGCAGCCGCTTGAACTTGCCCCTCCAAGACTCAAGGACAAGACCACCCCATGGAATGTGAGTACTCAGCTACAATGCAAGGTTGGGCAGTTTGAGATTTACTTACGTATTTAACATCATTAAATTACAAGTACAAAATGACACGGAGGAAAAAGTTTCTCTCTTCTACAGGATATGTTTGTCCATTAAAATACAACCTAACTTACTTTTACCTTTGTAAAAAAGGTAAAATGTAATGTATTGCAATAATTAATATAGTGAGTTTCTTTCATATAGAAAATGAACTGGTTTTTAAATAATTTAATATTTTATATGTCGTCCTTAGTTGGGAATATTTTATTTGTATTTGAATATATTGCATCGTTCTATGACAATTTCCAGAAAGTTCTATGAGTTTGTACATGTGTTCTGAGTTTCAAAAAGTTCTCTTGCCCTAATATAAGGATATTGTGTTCTTGCTGGGTTGATTTGCTGTTTGTTTGTTGTAATAATTACGGGAATTTTTCACCTTCCTTACTTTAATGTCTCAAACCATTCCACCAAACAATGGCGTAAAATTTATTCTTGTGGTGGTGTTTCTTGTGAGTGACTAATTTTATGTAATTAAATCTGTTCATTTGTCCTGGGCTTTGTCACATGTAGTTTGAAAAGTAATTTTTAAATAGTTTATTCCTTCATCTAACAGTAATAAGCCCAATCACTCATTCTGGAAACTAACTACAATAAAAAATACTGGCCTCTCTGAGTCTTGCATTAGCAAAATGAATTAGCAACAAATATACAACTGTCAAATGGAAAGCATTTTGGAGCACCTTTGGTCTACCCTGTGGGCTACAAGATTGATCCTATGACATGTTTTAAAATACATTTGTGTTCACACAGAGCAAGAAATGGGGGTTTGAGCCAGTAAAGCCCCACTGGGAAACGTCTCACAGGATTGCACCCTACGTCTCTGGTTTTCATTGTTTCATTTTCTCCACTGACTCTCCAAGTAGAGAAAATAGTTTTGAATTAAACAGCAATTGAGATCTTAATCTTCTGGTCTTACAAGGGCACACAACATCTTTACCCAGCGGCACTTCACCAGGGAGACCAGAAAAGTACCAACTTGTACACTCTTTGTTTTCAAAAATAAGTACACACAGTACTAAGTGTACAAAAGGGCATACCGTGAAAAATATATCTTCTTCCCCCAGGTCTCTCCCCCAGAGGCAATTGATGATACTAATTTCTTATGCATTCTTCCAGAGATGTTCTATACACATAAAAACTACAAGCAAATAACATATAGCCTCCCCCTTTTTTTACAAGTGGTGTTGCACAGCATATCACCATTAGATTATTTTTTCACTTATTAACGTTCAGTACCGTAAAAAACCCCTTACTATTTTTTATGACTGCATAGTATTCCACTGCATGGAGTTTCCAAATGCATTTCACCATTTCTCAGTTGGTGCTATTTAAGCTGCTGCCAAGCATTCATCATCACAAGCAGGACTGCGATGACTAACCTTCAGCATCTATTGTTTCTAGATGTTCTGGAGCATCTTTAGGATAGATTCCTAGAGATAGAATTGCTGAGTCAAAGGTAAGTGCGTTTGTAATGCTCCTAGATCTTGTCCGTGTGCCCTCCATGTTGGTTGTATGAATTTACCAGCAATTATACAATTAAAATTCTCCTTGGAAAAAATGTCAAGTATGGATATGAACATTTATTTGTTGACATTTTAAAAATGCCAATCCTGACCCCTTGAAATGCAGAGGCACTTGTTTCTTTTACAAGGTTTTTTTCTTTTGGAGTGAAGTCCACGTCATTGCCACCTTTGCTCCCAATTTAGACACACACCTTTCTTCTAAGCTGGACAAAAGAACAAAAAAAGCCAATTGTTTTTGTTAGTTTATTCTGAAACATCATGAATTTGCAAATCCAATAGGTGACAAAATGCTTTCTAGTTATTATCTTTATTTGCATTTTTCTTACATGAGTGATATTGAGAAGCTCTTCTTATGTTGAATGTTCATTTTTTCCCTGTGAACTATTTGTCTATATCTTTTGCACATTTTTCTACCCCAGTTTTAAACTTTTTCTTACAGAACTGAAGGCTATTTAGAAAATCAGTGATATAAATTGCACTCTGTCATCTGCCTCTTGGTTTTATGGTATGAAATAGCTTAAATTTTTTATGTCGTTGAATTTGATTTATAGTTCTTCTTTTTTTCTTCTGAATTTTTGTTATGCTTAAAAGAATATTCCACTGTGAGATGATAAAGAAAAAATCTGCCATGCTGTACTCTAGTACTATAAATTGCTTCACTTTTTATGTTAAAATATTTGATTTATCTGGGCTTTTTTTTTTAATTTGGACCGATTTATCTGGTCATATGGTGGAGAGATGTGGATCTAATGCTATTTTCCGCAATGCTACATATTGAATAATCCATCTTTTCCCACCGATCAGAAATGCTCCTTTATTAGCTAGCTATCAAATTCTAATTCCTAGCTATTGATGCTGTTTTTACTCTGTTTCATTGGTCTGCTTGCCTGTGTTTTCAGCATCACACTATTTTAGCTGTCATAGTTTTATTTTATTTATTTTTTATTTTTAAGACAGAGTCTTGCTCTGTTGCCCAGGCTGGAGTGCAGTGGCCCAATCTTGGCTCACTGCAACCTCCGCCTTCTGGATTCAAGCGATTCTCCTGCCTCAAACTCCCTAGTAGTTGGAACTACAGGCGTGTGGCACCACGCCCAGTTAATTTTTGTATTTTTAGTAGAGACGGGGTTTCACCATTTTGGCCAGGCTGGTCTCAAACTCCTGACCTCAGGTGATCTGCCTGCCTCAGCCTCCCAAAGTGGTGGGATTACAGGTGTGAGCCACCGTGCCCAGTGCTGTTGTAGTTTTATAGGGAGAGTTGTACCTGGTTCTGAAGAACACCCAACCCACACACTCTGCAAAGCCCAGCAAGTCCCAGCTGGGCTGTGTGCATATAAAACATTCATTCATTGAAAAAAATGTAAATTAGTTTTGCTGGCTGGCTGATTTAAAATTTGTGGCTAGGCTAATTCATTAATCATTCTTTTTATTCAGATTTTTTTTTTCTAATTAGCCTTGACAGTTGATTTTTCTTTTTCTTTTTCTTTCTTTCTTTTTCTGTTTTTTTGGTTTTTTTAAAAATAGGGTCCCATGCTGGAATGTAATGGTGTGAACACAGCTTACTGCAGCCTCAACCTCCTGAGCTCAAGCGATCCTCCAGCCTCAGCCTCCTGAGTAGTTGGGACCACAGGCTTGCACACCACACATGGCTAATTTTTTTTATTTCTTGTAGAAACAGGGTCTTGTCACGTTGGCCAGGCTGGTCTCAACCTCCTGGGCTCAAGAAATCTTCCCACCTTAGCCTCCCAAAGAGCTGGGATTACAGGCATGAGACACCACCCTGGCCAACAGTTGATTTTTCTAAACAAATAGTGTATTGATTTCACAAATAAATCCTGTTGTTGTTTGCATTGTAATTATGTTTGTGGTATAAATTATTTGGGAGATAACTGCCATCTTTATGATGTTGTGTCTCCTATTCAAGAACTTAGTGTTTTTCTGGGCGCAGTGGCTCATGCCTGTAATCCCAGTGCTTGGGAGGCTAAGGTGAGAAGAGCTCTTGAGACCAGGAATTCAAAACCAGCCTGGTCAACATGGTGAGACCTCATTTCTACAAAAAATTTAAAAAAAGAGAAAAAAGAAAAAAATAGCCTGGCATGGTGCTGCATGTCTCTGGTTCCAGCTATTTGTGAGGCTGAGGCAGGAGGATCGATTGAGCCCAGGAGTTCGAGGCTGTAGTGAGCTATGATCATGCCACTGCACTCCAGCCTGAGTGACAGAGCGAGACTCTGTCTCTCTAGCAAAAAACAGAAAGCAAAACAAACAACAAAACAACAACAACAAAAACATAGTGTTTTGGACTCTTTTGATATTTAAAAATATATTGACATACCTGTCGTTACACTCCTGCTCATGCCTCAGAGAATGCCTCTTTGAGCAGCGCCACATTTTCGTGGATACGAGGGCTCCATTCTCCTTGGTGTGGCCAGGCAGCCCTCAGCCCAGGACGCTGGGTCTCATCTGGACCTCTCTGTTTCTCAGGGGCCACGTGGACTCCCCATGAAGCCTCCAACCAGACCCAGGCCAGCACCCTCCTGAGGCTCCTACTGGATGACCACACGGAGGGGAGGAATGACATCAACTCCACCAGGGCCCTGAAGGTGCCAGATGGAACTAGCGCCGCCTGGTATATCCTCACCATCATCGGCATCTACGCGGTGATTTTCGTCTTCCGGCTGGCCAGCAACATTCTCAGAAAGAATGACAAGTCCTTAGAAGATGTTTATTACTCAAATCTGACCTCTGAACTCAAAATGAAAGGCCTCCAGGGCAAGGTCGCCAAGTGCTCCTCACTGACCATCAGCAACAGGGCTGTGCTGCAGCCCTGCCAGGCCCCCCTGGGGGCAAAGGGCGGGAGCAGCGGGCCCCAAACCGCAACCCCAGAGACCCCCTGAGAGTCAAGGCCAGGAGGCCTTCCCCAGGACGACCCCAGACTTCTTGCAGGGGAGCAGTTTTGGGTTTACTTGGAGCCCTTGAGTGGGTCTGGGGGTGCATCACTGACCAGGGGTGCTTCTGGCTGCTAGTTTGCGACCAGAGTCAGCCACCCATTTCCTCCTCAGACTTCCAGGTGCTTTGAGAAGAGAGAGCAGGGCAGTGGTTTCTAGCCAAATTCAATCTTCACTGGCAAAGCCTGTGCTCTGGGGAGGAGCACTGTTCCACTGTTCTTGGAGGAATCCAGAGACTCCTGGGGGCATACAAAGAGGTGGCTCCTTGTCATGGAAAGAAGAGTGAACTTGGAGTCGAATGTCCTGGGTTAAAATTCAACTTCTGGGGAGTCACATAAACTGAGCGGCTAGTTCCTCACTTGGGACATCTAGGGTTTGGGGACAGATGGTTTTAAAAGGCTATTTTATTTGAAAGACTCTGGCTTGAATATAGGACCAAAGTTGTTAATATCAGAAGTTGGAAATTCTTCATTTTCATTGAAAGAATTAGGTACGTCAAAAAAAAAAAGCACTGGCGCTGGGTGTGGTGGCTCATGCCTGTAATCCCAGTGTTTAGGGACCCTGAGGCAGTAGGATCCTTTGAGCCTAGAAGATTGAGTCCAGCCTGGGCAACCTAGACAGACTCCGTTTTTTTGAGACGGAGTTTTGCTCTTGTTGCCAGGCTGGAGTGCAATGGCACAATCTCAGCTCACTGCAACCTCTGCCTCCTGGATTCAAGCAATTCTCCTACCTCAGCCTCCTGAGTAGCTGGGACTTACAGGCATGTGCCACCACGCCTGGCTAATTGTTTTGTACTTTTAGTAGAGACAAGGTTTCACCATTTTGGCCAGTCTGGTCTCGATCTCCTGACCTCGTGATCCACCCGTCTTGGCCTCCCAAAGTGCTGGGATGACAGGCATGATCCACCGCACCCGGGCGTGTGCCTGTGGTCCCAGGTACTTGAGAGACTGAGGTGGGAGGATTGTTTGAGCTTGGGAAGTTGAGGTTGCAGTAAGCTGTGATCATGCCACTGCACTCGAGCTTGGGTGACAGAGTGAGACCTTGTCTCAAAAAATAATAATAATAATTTTTTAAAGAAAAAAAGCATTAATTTTGGAGTCAGAAGAACCAAACTCTAGTCTGGGTTTGATTATCAACCACTCCGGTGTCCTTTCACACATCACTTCGCTTCTCTAGAACTCAGTTTCCGTACAGATAAAATGAGGCTAATGATGTCAGATCTGCCAGCCTTATCAAGTAGATGAGATCTAATGAAACCATGCATGTGAATGAATTTTGAAAAGTAAAATAAGTATGTAAATATAAGCCTTGTTGTGGTGAACGGTGATGGTGGTGACTGGTGGTGCTGGGCGATGCTGATGGTTTTGGTGGTGGCAATGGTTTATGTTGATGGCGGTGTTGGTGTTGGTGACGTTATTGGTGGTGGTTATGATGTTGATGATGGTGGTGTAGGTGGTGGTGGTTGATGGTGGCATTGATGGTGGTGGTCATGATGCTATTCTGAAACAGGAAATGACTAACTCATTGACAATTAGTCTCTAAGCAATGGCTGTGTTGTTTTGTTCCACAAGAGAATTCCATCTGCATGTCAGTTGATGACCTGTGCTGTCAATTGAATCCATGAGATTTCCCATGTGGACATTCTTAGACTTCCTTACATTACATACCATATGCTTCACTCAAATGTTTTACAAATACTTGTTACTTAAATACTTTTCTTTGTCTAAAAAAGAAATAAGATCTTGTCTAGATGACTGATTAACTTAGGGAGATTCTGATTAACAGAATTTCTACAAGGGGCTTTTAGCAGGCAAAGAGAAAATTGTATTTTGTACCAATTTATATAAAGTTCATCTAGTTCAGCTTCTGGAGATGTTCTTGAGGCTAGAGATGAAATATCTTTTTCCTGTCCACAGACAGTGGTCTGCAGTTCACCCCATGAACTCATAATGGTCAGAATTAAACCCTGAGCTTTGTTTATGGAGGGTGAGATATATTTCCAAGTATTTCTTTTTCTTTTCACGTTTTCCACATCATTACCATCATCATACTCATCGTCATCATTGTCATCATCCTACAGGTTGAAAACAGAAGTGTTAGTTTATTTATATAGTTTATATAGTCTTTATGCATATGTTTGAGATGCTTACAGGGCAGGGCAAAACAGGAGACACAAAAGTAGACAAAAATGTAATCCACAGTCATAGAAGTGCAGAATGCATTCAAATCGGGCTGAACGGCCAGAACTTAGGTGAATCTGAGGATAGGAAGAGTGAATTGGCACAATCGCCCCTTGTTGGTTGGCCCTGCAGCATGCATTTCCCCCTCCTCTAATCCAGCTGCCCCGAATTTTCATTTGAGGACCCATACAGCTCTAGGGAAGTTGAAACTACCCCCAGTTCAAGAATTGGAATAAGTTTCAACATGAGAAAGCTGACTGCAAATAATTTTTTTAAAAAAATAAGTGTTTTAAGAAGTGGGAATGAGAGGCCTAGACTGATCCAGTGGTTGCATCCCATCTCCTGGTCTCATTGCTTGGGACCAGGATGGACACCTGACCTAAGTGACACAACCCAATAAGAATGACCAGAAGAACTTTAATGCTGAATTCTGGAACAAAAAAGCTTTCTCTTGCTCTGGATGGTGTTAAAAGCAGATCTGAGCCTGAAATTGTTACGGGAATGGGATCCTGATCCAGACCCCAAGGGAGGGTTCTTGAATCTTTCACAAGAAAAAGTTCAGGGCAAGTCCATAAAGTAAAGTGAAAGCAAGTTTATTAAGAAAGTAAAGAAACAAAAGACTGGCTACTCCATAGGCAGAGCAGCAGTAGGGGCTGCTTGACTGAGTACACTATGGCTATTTCTTGAATGTATGCTAAACAAGGGGTGGATTATTCATAGATTTTCCAGGAAAGGGCCAGGGATTTCTCAGAACCCTCAGTTCTTTTAGACTATATAGGGTCTCCTCTTAGACCATATAGGGTAACTTCTGGACATTGCCATGGCATTTGTAAGCTGTCACAGCACTAGTAGAAGTGTCTTTTACCACGCGAATGCATTACAATTAGCATATAATGAGCAGTGAGGATAACCAGGGGTCACTTTTATCACCTCTGATAAAGAAGTTTTGGCTGACTTCTTTATTGCATCCTGTTTTATCAGAAGGGTCTTTGTGACCTGTATCTTGTGATGCCAGTCCTGCTGGCCTCCTGTCTCACCCTGTGACTAAGAATGCCTACCCTCCTGGAATGCAGCCCAGCAAGTCTCATCCTCATTTTACACAGCCTTTAATTAAGATGGAGTCGCTCTGGTTCGAAAACCTCTGACAGAATTGCTGGATTCATTTTGCCACCATGAAGAAAACCAACTTGAAGGCAAAAAACAAAACAAAACAAAACAAAACAAAAAAAAACAGCATCTAGAGGGGAGCAGAATGAGGAAATTACAGAGACCGGAGCCTGTACCAACTGTACCCAGAGCCTTCATTTACCACTGGAGTTTTTCAGTTTGTGAACCAATGAGTTCTTTTTATTAAGTCTGTTGGAGCTAGGCTTTTGTTCCTCACAACCAAAAATATCCTAAATGATACCATTGGATAAATGATTTCCTGAAGGAACTGGGCCTTGGAGTCAAATTTGAGAAGAGAAGATGTGTGATGTGCTGTGTGGGAGGCTGGGATCACTTTTTTTCACCAAGATTTTTACATTTATACGCTTTTATATTTATAGGGGAAAAAACAGATTCAGTACACTTCTTACTTTAGCTCAATGATCATTTGTAGGACTTCTCATTGTTTGATCTCTCAAAGAGCACTTAGTGAGACTCTATACCATTTAATCCTCACCGCTGACTGTCAGTAGACTGCCATGGAAACTCCAAGGATGCCTGCCCTGTTAGACATGTGGTCAGAGACTGGCTCCAAAGGTATCTCCCAAAGAGCAAAAGCCACCGTCTTCCTGTTGGCGCCCAAACACAGGTGCATGAGCTCCAAGGACGCCTTCCTAGGCCACCTCTGTGCTGCCTGATCTAAACTCTCTCCCTTTCTGGGAGCTGGTCTGAAAGTCTGCCTTGAAGATGTGTTGGATGGGAACTATGGGTGTGTAGGCTCCACTGTGAGCAATACTGATGAGAAATGGTCCCAAGTAGTATGGATATTTTGCGTAAAGCCCCTGAAATCTGACATGCTCAGGGTCAGAACCATGAACCACTGTCTTGACAAACCCCATGTACATGGACTAATAGGGAAGGTGTGGGCACCATGGCGTTAGTATTCAACCACAGAGTGGGAAAGAAATTTGCATGTGCCACCAGCCCTGAAGGAGACAGTGACAGAACACACTGATTCTCAACATTCCAGACACCTACCATCTGGGAGGGACCTGGTGAGAGGTAATTACCTCCATGCTGTTCTCGTGATAGTGATTGAGTTCTCACAAGATCTGATGGTTTTATAAGGGGCTTTGCCCTCTTCAATTCTCCTTCCTGCCATCATGCGAAGAAGGATATGTTTGCTTCCTTTTCTGCCATGATTTTACATGTTTGCCTATGTAAATTTCCCCTCAAGATTTAGGGGATCAGGTCAGATAAAGGCCTTCCTCTGAAATGGAAATTATTTAAAATCGATAAGGAAGTCATCCAGGAATGACTTCCTCTGGGGATCTGTGGCTGACGGTACCAGGGTTTGTACCAAACCAAATCAAGGTAACTAGAGCTTCCCCAGGTGATTGTAACCCACCTCCTAAATAAAACTTGCATCAACTCGGTTGCATTCCAATTTGATTTTTCCTGTGTGATATACTCATCACATTTCTTTAAAAAATGATTTAAAGAAAGAATTTAGAGACTAAATTCTTGGTATTTATGCGTCTCTTCCTGAAGTCACAAGTGGGCTCTGATTCTCATAACCAATTACCTTGATTTCTACCAGAGCAGAAGAATGCAAGCTTATTCTTCAAATACAGTTAGTGTTCTGTTGGCAGTTACAGAAAACAGCTCTACCTAGCCCATGCAAGTGTGTGTGTGTGTGTGTGTGTGTGTGTGTGTGTGTGTGTGTGTGATTTTGGGGAAGGGAACTGAGGTAGCTCACAGAATCAAAAGGACAGCAGCTCCTCCCAGCCTCAGGAAGGGGAGGGGTTAGTCTGCCATGAGGCCTTCACTTGGTGGTCCCAGTTGGAGAACCTTCTCGATAGGATTCTCCCAAAAGACAGCTCAGTTCCCATGTCTGCCTCTTGTTTCAGATCTCAGGGTGAGGACATTGCAGTGGATCAGGGAAGAGCAGGTGTGTAGGTGGCCCAGGGAATGGAGTGATCTGATTCGCTGAGGCTGAGTCATGGGCCCCCTCCTATAGGGCATCAAAGTCTTTGAAGAAAATGCCAATTAAAAGCACTGTTGGCTGGGCACAGTGGCTCACGCCTGTAATCCCAGCACTTTGGGAGGCCAAGGTGGGCAGATCACTTGAGGTCAGGAGTTCGAGACCAGTCTGGCCAACATGGTGAAACCCTGTCTTTACTAAAAATGCAAAAATTAGCTGAGTATGGTGGCGGGCGCCTGTAATCCCAACCACTCAGGAGGCTGAGGCAGGAGAATCACTTGAACCTGAGAGGTGGAGGTTGCAGTGAGCCAAGATTGCGCCACTGCACTCCAGCCTGGGCGACAGAGCGAGACTCCATCTCAAAAACAAAAACAAAAACAAAAACAAAAAGCACTGTTGCTCAGATATCACCCCCTCTGTGAAATCTTCTTGATCCCTAAGGCAGAACTGCTTGTTCCTCCAGGGCTTCTGTAACACTTTGTAAACATTTGCATGGATCAAAGAGAGAAAATTTTATTCAACAGAATTTTTCCAAGGACGGGACATTTGTTTGCCAAGTGTTTGGTACAGGAAGTGAGACCTGTACAGTTTTGGTACAGGAAGGGCCCACGAATGTGGGTGGAACTATTCCACGGGAGACAAGGAGAAGCTGTTCTCTGGAGGGAGGGAAAGGAGAGGGAGAGGTGGTTTAGGGATCTGCAGGATGGCAGAATACATCCAGAAATGTCTTGTCTTTCCTATCATTTCCCCACCACTGCCTCAAGCCCTGATCTTCTACAATTTTATGAAACTCATGGGATAAATGCTTGAAATGAGTGGGCTAGAAGCCAGCAAAGGGATGCAGGGATGTGCCCAGACACATACAGGTGGAGTGGAAGCAACAGGCAGATGGGGGGTGTCAGGAACAGAAATGCGTTCCTGGGGTAATCTAGTTAGGTTTAGTTTAAGCTAATCAGGAAGTAACCAGAGTCATGGGGCGGCTGTAAAACTGAGGCAGGGACCAGATTTCACCCAGTCATTGTAGAATGAGGACAAGGATGAGGGAGGGGTGGAGGTAGGTGCTTGCTGGCGGCACCTTGATATGGTTTGGCTGTGTCCCTACTCAAATCTCATCTTGAACTGTAGTTCTCATAATCCCCACGTGTCGTGGGAGGGGCCTGGTGGGAGGTAATTACCTCCATGCTGTTCTTGTGATAGTGATTGAGTTCTCACAAGATCTGATGGTTTTATAAGGGGCTTTTCCCCCTTTGCTCTTCACTTCTCCTTCCTGCCATCATGCGAAGAAGGATATGTTTGCTTCCTTTTCTGCCATGATTGTAAGTCTCCTGAGGCCTCCTCAGTCATGAGGAACTGTGAGTCCACTAAGCCTCTTTCCTTTACAAATTATAAAAAGTCTCAGGATGTCTTTATTGACAGCATGAGAACAGACTAATACACACCTGAAAAGGAGAACACTTATCACATAATGCTGCAAATACAGGTCAGCAGTGTGTTCCCCACTGAACCAGAAGAATATGACTTTTAAGAATAAAAGGTATCTTATTGATCAATTGATCAACAATATCTTATTGATCTTGACCCACTGATTGCAAAACACACAATAAATATTTGCAACTGTTCTTTAAAAATAGCAATACCCATTTAAAGATAATGAAATCCAGGCTTGGTGTGTACCAGGCACTAAGTGCGCTACCTGCGTCTCCCCGCTTGCCAGTTGCCCATCCTCTGCACCCCCGTGCTCCTTGCTTGCCTCTCTTTTGGCACCCCAAAACGAAGCTGGAGGCAGAAACCATACGGTCACTTGAACAGAGGAAGTTTGCTGTAAAGAAATGATTAAGCTTGGTGAGAAATAAACTACAAAGATACAAAGAGAACTCTCAAGAGTCCCCCAGGCCGGGCGCGGTGGCTCAAGCCTGTAATCCCAGCACTTTGGGAGGCTGAGACGGGTGAATCACGAGGTCAGGAGATCGAGACCATTCTGGCTAACACTGTGAAACCCCGTCTCTACTAAAAATACAGAAAAACTAGCCGGGCGATGTGGCAGGCTCCTGTAGTCCCAGTTACTCGGGAGGCTGAGGCAGGAGAATGGCGTAAACCCGGGAGGCGGAGCTTGCAGTGAGCTGAGATCCGGCCACCGCACTCCAGCCCGGGCTACAGAGCGAGACTCCGTCAAAAAAAAAAAAAAGAGTCCCCTAGGGCTCAGTACCCAAGGAATGACCTACTCGGCTCCCCAAGGCTAGGCTTCAGACATCTTTAGAGAAGATGTGATTGCAGCCACTGGCCAGAGAGAAGGTTCACGGGTGGCCAGGGCCACAGTTGGCCCACAGTCCCCAGGCAGCTGGTCCTCTAGTGCACAGGAGCAACAAGACTGGTAGATGGGTGACCAGAGAGAGCCAGGGTGCCGGGAACTCACTTGCTGGTGGGGTGGCCGGAAGGTTGCGGTGCACCTCGCCCATGGTACACAAGGCCCATGGCACACCCCTCCAGGACAGAGCCCCGGCGAGGCTGTGGTGTGGCACTTGCAGGAGTCAGGGCACTGGGCATGTGCCATGGACTGAATGCTTTTGTCCTTTGTCCCCCGAAATCCACGTGTTAAAGCCTTAATCCCCAATGTGATAGTATGGAAGTGAGATTTAGATGAGGTTTCGGGAAGTTTAGATGAGGTCGCAATGGCAGGGCCCCGATGATGGGATCAGTGCCCTTCCAGGAAGAGACACCAGGCCCCCCCCTCTGCACCATGTGAGGACACAGCACGAAGTGTCCTTCCCGTGAACCAAGAAGCAGGTGCTCACCGGGTACTGAATCTGCCAACACCTTGATCTCACACTTCCAGCTTCCAGAACTGTGAGAGAGAAATGTATGTTGCCTAAGCCATTTGTTCTAACAGCCCAAACTGACTAAGACACTCACCAAAGAAAAAGCAGCGCTGGACATGTGTTACAGGCAGCAAGACTGATTCCTTCAGACTCCTGCAGCAGTGGGGAGAGATTCCAGTACCGACCAAGCTCAATCCCAACTGAGAAAATGGTGACCGAGGTCTTCAAAGAGAGAACAGAAAGGAATCAAAAAGGGACTTAAGGGGAAATGAAAAACGGAACACGGGGGCCATGTGGAAATGGAAAGCTCCAGAAGGGTGAGAGGAGAACTACTGAAAATGGTTTAGCAGGGTGAGCTGGACAAGGTGCATTTTGTGGTTTGGCTGCATTGCAAAGTCTTGAGCCAAGGGTCAACCAGGGCTGGGGTCGCCTTTGGGGACACAGTTTAGTGCAGGTGGAAGCCAGGCAACAGTTTGGTGAAGTCTCTCAGCACCATGTTGGGGCGAGTCTCTGTGCTCTGTGGAGTTCCCAGCTCACTGGCGGCTCACTGGCAGGGCAAGTGTGGTCTGAGGGTGCACTGTCCATGTCAAGCAGGCATGCAGGGAACCCGGGGCGCAGAGAGCCTGCTGGGGGCAGGGCAGTGGGCGGCCTGGGGTGCCTTGGGTCCCATCAGCAGGGTCATGGGAAACAGCCTCCAGGCTGCACAGTGGCGGACAGCAGTGCTGGCTCCCCCTGTACCTGCCCACCAGCCTTGGCCCTCCTAGGCCCTGAAGGGTCATTTCCTGCTGCCCGGTGACTGTACAACAGCCCTGGCCCAGGAAACCCTATAAACTTCTTCAGCTATTTCTCCAGGAGCAGACAGAGTGCCAATGGACTACTACAGTGCAGGGCAATCGAACAAACAGGGAGGTAAACTGGGGTCCCATGGGAGCGGGGAGGAGGGGCCAGGGATCCCTGGCCAGAAATAAGAAAGCAGTAATGGAAGGGAGGGCTCAGGAGAGGGAGTGCCCATCTCAGAGCCTTTCAGGAACCTGGCATTTAATAAATACCTCCTATGGAGGGAAGGATTCAGGGCAGATCACTTCTAGAAGGGGTCACGGCCTCTCCAGGTTCTGCATGGGCCACAGCATATGTACAGTCCCCACAAGCTAGACTCCTCCTCCCAGGCCTGGTATGGAGGGAACATAAGTGTGTGATGGAGGAGAGTCTTCCACAGGCTATGAACTCTTTGTAAAAAGAAACAAACAAACAAAACAAAACAAACAAAAAAACAGCATCCATGAGATGTTGGGGGCTTAGGACAGTATCTTACCACAGAACTGAAACATTGGTGGATAAACCTCAGGGCAGGCAGGAAAAGAGCTGTAGCTCATCCACCATCAGCATCAGCAATGTAATTAGACACAGTGGAAAATCAATGAAGTAAAACCAACCAGCAGGATTATGTTGTTGAGCCTCCAGTAAAAGTCTTCAGTGTCCAATAAAGCCATATCGTTTTGATGACATGAATTTCTGTGTTGCTTTTCTGTTTGCTCAAAATCCTGAAATTCTTTGGAGAGTATTATCAATGTCATTATTCTTTGCCAGGGAGATGCTGAGCTGTCTTCCCTGAAGCAGTGTTCTTCCTGGGTTGTTTGAAACCCCGATTGTCACGTGCCTTCTGTCCTAAGCTGCCACCAAGGCCCAGACAAGCACTGCCCTGCATGTGTCTCTTTATTAATACATCGTACAGCAGGGAGCTGCCCCTCTCCCAGCCAGGCAGGGCCGCTTATCCCACACCCCCTGCCTTGCAAGCACACTTAGCGTGGAGTATATTAGGAAGTTTAATTAGCAGAAAATAAATAAAGTAGGGATCCCAGCTTGAGCCCAGGCTGTCCCCTGCTGGGGTGGGACATGTCTGAACAGTGTTGAAGAGAATTTTATGAAGGACGCATCTCCTAGAGACGCAAAGGTGTCTGCCTGACCAGTCCTAAGGAGACCTGTCCACACTGCCCCCTGGTGGTTACTCCATCACCTTCTGAACACTCCAAAGTCGGGGAGGTGGCCCCAGGAAGCCCACTTCTCTCTCCCAGGCCGTTGCCAGCTGCTGCTGGAGCTGGCAGCGGGGAGGGGAACCCCAGGAGGCTGGAGACTCCTGAGGAAGGGAGGAGAAGGAGCCTCAGGTGGAGGGAGGGATGTCCTAGGAGCTGACTGCTTGGCTTGGCGGAGGCTGCAGAGAAGTGAGAGAGTGTGTTAACAAGCACAGGAAGGTTCTCTGAGTTTCTCTGGCCATCCATGGTGCAATGGTTTGCGTGAGTCCAGGCCCCCACTTACCGGGGCAAACTACTTCTGGCTCCTTGTGCAAAAGCAGTTCCTGGCCAGACGATGGTCTCTGCAGAGACCCCTCTGTTGGTGCCTCTTAGGCTCTGGGACCACACACCCAGTCCATGTGTCCCACCTTATGCCCCTAAGCTGAGGCCTGGCAGGTGCTCCTGTCAGAACCGGCCTGAGTCTGGGCTCCAAGTGAACCCCAGTCAAAAGCTCCAGGATCCCATGAGTCCTCCTTTGGCTGGTTTTCTCCACACCCAGCCCCCACCGCCAGCACAGCCCCCACTTCATGCTGTCTCTAAAATGATCTTCGAGGACGTCTGATTTTGTGCATTTTATATCAAATTATTCTTGTCATTGCTTTCATAATATATTGCCAGATTTACTCATAATTAAAGAAGTTAAAACAATGAAATGATCTTTTTGTCTATCAGATTGATAAAGGTTAGAAATCACTGGCCGGGTGCAGTGGCTTGCACCTGTAATCCCAGCACTTTGGAAGGCTGAGGCAGGCGGATCACCTGAAGTCAGAAGTTTGAGACCTGTCTGGCCAACAGGTTTCACCATGTTGACCAGACTGGTCTTGAACTCCTGACCTCAAGTGATCTGCCTGTCTCAGCCTCCCAAAGTACTGGAATTACAGGCGTGAGCCACTGGCCTGGCCAGATAACTGTATTGGTTGAGTGAATTTCTAGGATCAAGGACTTTGGGGCCTTCTACAGTACAGCACCGAAGGAGTCAATGTGTCAGCTCTCACCCCGTCTCTACTAAAAACACAAAAATTAGCCAGGTGTGGTGGCTCACGCCTGTAGTCCCAGCTACTTGGGAGGCTGAAGCAGAAGAATCGCTTGAACCCAGGAGGTGGAGGTTGCAGTGAGCTGAGAACGTGCCACTGCACTCCAGCCTGGGTGACAGAGCAAAATTCCATCTTAAAAAAAAAAATTAATATCAAGTGGTAGCTGAGAAATGGACATGAGTTTCAAAATAATAATACCAGCATCATTATTAACAATAAAACTACTGGGTACCATCTAAGACTTCATGTGCTTTTCTTTGTCCTTAGCTTATACCCTCCTGGAGAATATATGATCAAAATACTGTGTTGTAGGGTCATCTGAAAGCAATTTGTCTCTGTGTGATTTTGGAACTGACACGATACGCAGCTAGGTTCATCAGTGACTGTTTGTATTGTTTAGAGATCATTTTATTTTATTTTCCTTTTTGATTTGCCTTTGTTTTTTGTTTTTGTATAAATTTAATGGGTACAAGTGCAGGTGTGTAGTTTTGTCAAATGGATTGATTGCTCAGTGGTGTTGTCTGGGATTTGAGTGTAGTAGTGTACATTGTACCCATTAAGTAATTTCTCATCCCTCGCCCTCCTCCTTTTTTTTTTTTTGACGGAGTCTTGCTCTGTTACCCAGGCTGGAGTGCAGTGGTGCAATCTCAGCTCATGATTCTCGTGCCTCACCCTCCCAAGTAGTTGGGATTACAGGCATGCACCACCATGCCCACTTAATTATTTTGTATTTTTAGTAGAGATGGGGTTTCACCATGTTGGCCAGGCTGGTCTTGAAATTCTGACCTCAAGTGATCCACCCACTTTCGCCTCCCAAACTGCTGACATTACAGGTGTCAGCCACCACGTCCAGCTAATTTGTTTGCATTTTTAGTAGAGAAGGGGTTTCACCATGTTGGCCAGGCTTATCTCAAATTCCTGGCCTCAAATGGTCCTCCTGCCTCAACCTCCCTTTCAAAGTCTATTATTTTACATCTGTCCCCATGTATACACATTATTTAGCTCCCACTTAAAAGTGAGAACATGTGGTATCTGACTTTCTGTTTCTGAATTATTTCACTTAGAATAATGGCATCCAGTTCTGTCCATGTTGCTGCAAGAGACGTGATTTCATTCTTTTTTATGGCTGAGTAATATTTTTTAATGTAAAAATGTTGACATTTTCCAAAGTGAAAACTATAAAACAAGATACATTTGGAGAAGTCTAGAGTGTTTGCTTTATTCATGTTGTTTATGTGTTAAAATATAAGCACATTGCATACATATGCATATTTACATACACATCTAAAAAATAACAAATTATATATACTTTCCCATACTTCTGAACAAGTGTCTCATCTCCATAACTAAAAATTAGATGAGAGAGGCAAAGAACTCTTGTCTTAGAATTGACTTCATTGCACTATATAGCATTTCACACTGCGGTTCCAGGCCACAGAGTCCCTTGGGGTAGGGGGAGACAAAGGGTGTGGCTGACAAGGGGGATCAATTCCATCACACCAGCCATGCTTCTGTTCCACATAGTTGGCATCCAAATTTGATCTGAAAAACAGTTTCCACTACTAAAAGAAAAATTCTAAGAGAAAATGACCACAAGCCAATTATCCACTCAAACCTGCTGATCCTGGCCTCCAGGAGAGGCTGTTTGGAGACCACATATTTCTTATTAACTTTACCATGATGAGATTATCTTACTCTCTGGGGTTGTCCAAACTTGAGCTCCAAGAAAACCCCTGTGTGGGGAGAAAAAAAAAATCCTCCTCCATTCAACAGTAGAGCAAAGGACCTGACCAATCATTTTGTCCACATCTTCATTTGAGGGAATCCTTCATGCCCATTTTATGAAACGTCTTTAGCTCTGATTAAAGAGGCAAGAAAATACAAAGGAAATTGAAGAGACTGTTAGAGATTGAAGCGAACTGTCATTTTGCCTGAGTATATAAAATTAAAAGTGCTTTCAAGATGAGGTATTGAATTAGCTCAATAACTGCAAGCTCCTGGTGGGTGCAGTGGCTCGCGCCTGTAATCCCAGCACTTTGGGAGGCCAAGGCAGGCAGATCATGAGGTCAGGAGATCGAGACCATCCTGGCTAACATGGTAAAACCCCATCTCTACTAAAAATACAAATAATTAGCCAGGCGTGGTGGTGGGCTCCTGTAATCCCAGCTACTTGGGAGGCTGAGGCAGGAGAATCACTTGAACTTGGGAGGTGGAGGTTGCAGTGAACTGAGATCACGCCACTACATTCCAGCCTGGGCAACAGAGAGAGACTCCTTGTCAGAAAAAATAATAATAATAATAATACCTGCAAGCTCCAGTGGAAGCTAGGTGTGCAGACTGGCTTTATTTTGCTATTTGCCATACCTTCCTTCTGCCACCTGGAAAAAATCACTCTTAGTTGTGCAAATGGAAAGGCAGTTGGCACAAATTCTATGCATACACAGACACACAACATGTAAGTCCAAGACTCCCTAGGTGTGTCATGACCATACCCCTGGTGCCTGGCACAATGCCTGGTGTACAGCAGGTAGGCAGTACATATTTTTGAAATGGATAAATGAATGTAAACATTTCTCCCCATCTTAAGCCAAATGGGTAGGCTCATCACTATTAAAAGATTGCTAACCTCTGTCTCAGACCTATTGCAGACGTGATGTCAAAGTAGCATTTTTTATGGGTAGCATCTGCAATTTCCATATTTTATGAGTATTTATTCCATGATGCTTTGAAACCTGAAATGTATCTGTAGGACTGGCACCGCTGTAAGAAAGCCCTTTATGAGGTCATCATCCCCCACTTGCCATCTCTCCCCAGATGCAGACATACAAGCTTTTAAAAACACTTGAGAAGCCACCATGCCTCGCTTTGCAAGCCCTCTTTTAAGAAACATCATTATCAGAAGTCAATTTGATGGCATCAAGGGGAAGCAATGCCTCCAGTATCTGAAAACACTAAGAACACTGCAGTATGATGGGTTTAAGACTGTATATTTTGGGGAAACCAATATCTCAGAAAGTCTAGTAACTGGGGAAGATATTAGTGATGGATATTTCATACAAACCCCAACTTGGTGTATTGTGCACGCTGCGGGTAGTCAAGGATGGGTGCCTTGGAAATATCGGATGTTCCTAAGAGATGAGCTGTGTATCAAACAAGAAGACAGCCTCTTCTCCGAGTTCTGTGATGTGGTGAGGAAGGCCTACGGAAAGTGTGTCATCGTGGTCAAAGACAGAAGACAGCAGGAAGAGCAGAGGCCAAAGGAAGACAGAGAGGCTGAGGGCCAGTTCTCAGCCTGTAGGGATATGGCTGAGGGCCATATCCCTACAGTCGTTACCTTAGCAAGCATTGCGTGTTGCCCAGTGGTGGCCAAGTCCTATGGCCATGAACTACTCTCTCTGCCTTCCCCTTGTAATTATCTGAACCCTTTAGACTCAGCCTGGTCTTCTCTGAAATGGTTTATCATCAGTAACAGAAAAGAGTTTTGTTTGCAGTCCATTGACAGTGTCTATTCTTACGAATGTATACTTTTCAGCAGTTTAATTAGCAAAGGAATTGAAAGGATAAACCCAAGCAAGTGGAGAACATTAACCAGCAAAGTACGGAGATGGGAAAACTACTATCTTGGGAAATTTTCCTAAGGGCGATTCCTCCAACAAGCAGTGAGGCTGCTACATGTCTGGTCTTTACCGTCAACTCTGTTGAGATGATTCCATACCACTGCAGCCAAAGATACTTCAACAGCGACCCCACAGGGGTGCTGCGAGAACTGACTTGTTCCTAAGGATGTTGGCAAGCACTTTGAGTTTACTAGAAGTTTCACTAAAATGTATTGGTAAGATAGGGGTCTCGACTCTTACCTTGTGAAGGCTGCTTTGAAGGCTTTGTCAAGGGGAGGATGAGTCTAACCCAGCAGAGGATGGCGGTAAGCAGGGGTGAGCAGGCTGAAAGGTTGTGTGGTCAAAATTTAGGTCTGAGGAAAAAAGAGAACCAGTGTGCAGTCATCCCACAAAAAGCCCAAATTAAATAGCGTGCCAACCAGTTTCCACCACCAAAGTCATCCACAGGCATCCAGCTGGCCATGTGTGAGGTATCGTCCAGATGGTCACCAAGCAAGGCTCCCTCCTGCCGATTATCCTTCCTTCCTTGTCGGCAAAGTGGTGGAGGATGAGTGAGGGGCATCCGCGGAGGGGAAACTCCATCCGGACACTCCAAGGGGAGTAGGTGGTCCCAATTAGGACCTGGAAAGTTATGACAGTGGTGGGTTCAAGTTGGCTATGGTGGGCAAAGGGGTGGCATGCATGGGGGTCTGCAGAGACCACTTATTCAGCCAATCTCCCCACCAACTCCAGGAAGCCCAGCAGGTCATTAGACTGTGCCGTGGAGTTTCATCCCATCCTTTGCTTGCCTTCTTTCCCTCCTGAACCTCCCTGTATTATTCAGAAAGACTTTGTCAGATGAAGGCGAATGTTCAGTGCTTCTCAGCAACTAAGTGGTGGACTTCTGCAGCATTTTGTCATGGTTACAAAGGGAATCCTGGTAACATTTTTCCTGGAGATTAATCACACCTCAAACAGCTGACCACTCAGAACTATAAAGTTTCCACTGTTGCAGGCCTCACTTGACAGTCAACAGTGCTATATTAGTTTGTCGTAGCTGTTGAAACAAATTACCACAGGCTTGGTGACTTAAAACAACAGAAATTAAACCAGGTATAGGGGCTGTGGCTGCAGCTGCTCAGGAGGCTGAGGCAGGAGGCTCGCTTGCGCCTAGAAGTTTGAGGCTACAGTGAGCTCTGATTGCACCACTGCACTCCAGCCTGGGTGATAGAGTGAGACCCTATCTCAGAAAGAAAGAGAGAGGGAAAAGGGAGAAAGGAGGGGGGCGAAGGAGGAGGGGGAGGGGAGAGAGAGAGAAAGAAGAAGGAAAGAAGGGAGTGAGGAGAGAGGAGGAGAGGGAAGGGAGGGGAGGGGAGTGGAGGGGAAGGGGGGGGGAGGGGGGGAGGGGGGGGGGAAGGGAGGGGAGGGGGAGGGAGGGGAGGGGAGGGGAAGGGAAGGGAGAGGAGAGAAGTGGGCCAGACATGGTGGCTGGGTGTTAGCCAGGATGGTCTCGATCTCCTGACCTCACGATCTGCCCGCCTCGGCCTCCCAAAGTGCTGGGATTACAGCCATGAGCCACCGCGCCTGGCATGAAACTCCATCTCTACTAAAAATACAAAAATTCGCTGGGTGTGGTGGTGGGCACCTGTAATCCCAGCTACTTGGGAGACTGAGGAAGGAGAATCACTTGAACCCGGGAGGCAGAGGTTGCAGTGAACCAAGATCACACCACCACATTCCCTCCCAGGCAACGAAGCAAGACTCCATCTCAAAAGAAAAAAAAAAAAAAGAGAGAGAGAGAGAAAGACAATAAAACGGATGGGACAGGACAGACAAGACAGCCAAAGGCAAGCTGTCGGCAGGGCAGCACTCTCTCCAGAGGCTCCAGGGAGGACCTGTTTCTTGCCTCTTCCAGCTTTTGGTGGCCACTGGCATTCCTGGGCTTGTGGCCACACCACTTTCTCATCCTGTGTCAAATCCCCCTCTGCCTCCCTCTTACAAGGACACCTGAGATTGCACTTAGGGCCCACCTGAGTAATCTAAAACCATCTTCACATCTGAAAATCCTTGACTTGGTTATCTATGCAGACCTTTTTCCATATAAAGAGCAACATTCATAGGTTCCAGGGAACAGAATCTTGATATCTTTGGTGGCCACTATTCAGCAAGCCACAGGTGCTAAAGGAAGTCTTGCTCTGTCAATAGAAATATTGCATTTCTCATTGGCAATTAACCTGGTGAAACAGCTCCTATTGTGTAGTGTATTTGTGAGGTCTTTTTCCCTCAGGATTTCATGTACGTTTTAGGATTTAAGTTCCTTGAGAGTAAACCATGGTACTCAGACTTCCCTGGTCACTTCAATGTGCTCTCATAGTGCAGGCCCATGTGTGGGTGGCCTGAGTTTTGGGAGATGAGTGGGTTTTGCCCTACATCCCGTTTATGCCACGCCTCCTGGGGTTCTGGAGTAATAGGCACCAACAGCTACACGTGCTGGGTGTGGTGGCTCACTCCTGTAATCCCAGCACTTTGGGAGCCCGAGGTGGGCGGATCATTTGAGGTAAGGGGTTTCAGACCAGCCTGACCAACATGGTGAAACCCCATCTCTACTAAAATACAAAAATTAGCCAAGTGTGATGGCGGGCACCTGTAATCTCAGCTACTCGGGGGTCTGAGGCAGGAGAATCGCTTGAACCCTGGAGGTGGACGTTGCAGTGAGCCAAGATCGTGCCACTGCACTCCAGCCTGGGCGACAGAGCAAGACTCCCTCTCAAAAAAAAAGATGTGGAAAACTGAGGCACAGAGAGAATCAACACAGAACTCACACTTAGAGCCATTATTCATGCTGCCTCGCCACTAACGCACAACTACTATAATTTAATTCTCTTAATCCTGTCAGTTGTTTCACAGGTAAGGAAACTAGGTGCTGGCACGGCACCAGGGCTGTGAGATTCTGAAACCTGTGCTCCTCACCACCGTGCTTAGCTCAGTTATTGAAGCTGAGTTTTTCCTTTTTCACCCCCATCACTTCTACATTGCAAGGCTCACCTCTGACCTCAGATGAGACACCAGTCGCCAAAATGGTCAACTCCCCCGGACACCAGAAAATTTTATTTCAACATAATATTAAAGAGGAGACAGAATATCTTTTAAATACACATTATTTTGCAGCGATAAAAAAAGGAATGTGTTTAGGTTAACAGCTAAAGATAAACCAACAGGAGCTATTTTTGTTTGAAAACTAAAGCAATTTAGTAAAACAGATTTAGAGTTCTATTCCTTTGAGGCCTTGTAAAACTATTAAAAAAGAGGAAAGAAGGATCAAAAGGACTACGCTTTAATGTGCAATTTGGTTACATAAGATTGTATTCATAATTAAGAAATGTTGCTTTATACTAAACCTGAAAACTTCCCATAGAAAGTAACAGAAAATTCACCGGGCTTTTGGAATTGGATGGACCTAGTTGGAATCTTGAGTTTCTAGTTTCGTAGCTGTATGTTCTGGGTAAGTTGCTTTACTTCCTTGAGGCTCAGTCAACTCCTTAATAAAATACAGTGGGACTTTAAAAATCACATAACCTGGCCGGGTGCAGTGGCTCACACCTGTAATCCCAACACTTTAGGAGGCCAAGGTGGGCGGATCACTTGAGGTTGGGAGTGCGAGACCAGCCTGACCAACATGGAAAAAACCCATCTCTACTAAAAATACAAAAATTAGCCTGGCATGGTGGCACATGCCTGTAATCCCAGCTACTCAGGAGGCTGAGGCAGAAGAATTGCTTCAACCCGGGAGGCAGAGGTTGCAGTGAGCCGAGATCGTGCCACTGCACTCCAGTCTGGATGACAGAGCGAGACTCCATCTCAAAAAACAAACAAACAAAACACAGTATCACATAACCTGCGCCAAGCCACTGCATCGTGTCTGGCACCCACTGAGTGAGTGGTCCATGCTAAGGTCGAAGCAAACATGTCCACAATTAGACCTATCATCACTGATCTCCTTTCCTTTACATCTTTGAGAAAAACTTTTGTTCCTTTTTATCACTGGCATCTAATGAGAGTAGACACATCTTAAGATACTTTGATCAGAGGAAACTTTGTTCTCTGGAATTTCCTTTAAGACCATCTGCAATATCTGCAATTGGTTAGGGAATTAATAACAAGAGGAGGTTTCTTCTGGTGGGGGTGGGACAGGACGGCTGGTGAGGACAGCCCACAGTCTGTTTGGGAGCAACCATATTTAGAGCACTGTATTTAGTCAAGAGCGGGTGACCACATGCAGCAACGCCAGGCTGAGCCACGTATCTCTAGACATGTCACTAGAGGAGAGCTCCTGATGTTGGTGGCGCTATTCTCCTTCTGAGTGGTTGGCTGATGGAACGTCCCATCCTCTCTGACCTTTCCCATCACTAACACCCACAGCCCCTCTCCCTCCCACGGACCAGGGTGGCTTCCAAGGTGGAGGTACATTAGGAAACAGGGCTGTCCCTAGAAGAAGCCAAGAGGTAAATTAGCAAATGGGGTTCGTTGGCCATTGGCTCAATCCAATTGGGTTGGATGGAGCCCCTGCCTGGCCAACTGGTGGCTGAGTTGCCCACCCAGGCAGTATACACCCTTCCATTTGTGATTGTCCTGCCACATGCAAACCATCTTTACATGCTTGACCTCATTCAGTTCAGATGAACACTGTACAGTCGGGAGGGTAGTGATCATTGAGCTCATTTTACAAAGGCCAGGCTGGGGCCTAACCTGTACCTAACCACGTACATAACAGTAGTAACAGGAGGGTCGGGACCAGAATCCAAGTCTTCCTATCAGGAAGCCCTTGAGCCCATCTCTATCTGGCTCCATGTTTCAGCTAAAACAGGTGAATTATGAATAGATCACAGAGATGCCAACGAAATAGAAGCTACACCACCAAAAATAAGAAGTATCGAGGTATCAGTTCAGGGGTGAAATAATGGATCCATAGTCATTGAGAGCCCAGGATCCTATCTTTTTACTCCATTTTCCTAGACTTCGTTCAGGTCTCAAAGACACCTCTTAGTGCAAAGTGGCTGTGGAACGAGCCATTGCATTAGTATTCCAGCAGCCAAAAAGGAGAAAGGGAGGAAGAAGGGCCCATTCTGTCCCTTTTAAGGATCCTTCCAGCAATGCTGGCCTCTGTCACCATCGTGTCACTGACGCTGACATCTTGAAGATTTTATGTCCCAGACTTTGAAGTACAAGAACTCTCACTAGTCCTCTCTTTACTTGGCTCAGACTCGACAGCACAGCTGTGAAAAGTCCAGTCTCAGTGAGACCATGAGGGCTGGTGCCTGTCTCTGCCTCCCACCAGCTGGGTGACCTTAGGCAGGGCCTCTCTGCCTCAGTTTCCTTATCTGCGAAAAGGGGATAATGATACCATTACCCTCCGTGGAGGCTGCTGTGAGTTCTTGGGGAGTAAGGGCTGAAGGATTTGCTGCCGCACACACTCTCTCCTGCCCCTCCTCCCGCTACCCCCATGGCTCCTTCCCAGGCTGGGCTCCTGCTGCCTCTCCCTCTACCCATCTTTTACAGCGTAGGTCTCAAAAGGAGGGTCAAGAATTGCCTGGGGATGTTTGTATCACAAATTTCTGGTCCTTCTCCCGTAGGTTCTGATGCACTGGACCTGGAATCCAGCCAGGAGTCTGCATTTTATTTTTTGTTTTTAGTTTTTTTGTTTTGACACAGAGTCTCACTCTTTTACCCAGGTTGGGGTGCAGTGGTGCGATCTCGGCTCACTGCAACCTCCACCTCCCGGGTTCAAGAAATTCTCCTGCCTCAGCCTCCCGAGTAGTTGGGATTACAGGCGCCCACCACCACGCCCAGCTAATTTTTTCTTTTTTTTTTTTTTTTTTTTTAGTAGAGACAAGGTTTCACCATGTTGGTCAGGCTGGTCTCAAACTCCTGACCTCAGGTGATCCTCCTGCCTCGGCCTCCCAAAGTGCTGGGATTACAAGCATGAGCCACCCCACCAGGCCAGGGTCTGCATTTTAAATGGTCTCTCCTGCTTGCTCATGTTTGAGAATCCATCCTCCTTTCTCTTCTCCTAGACTCTCCCTGGTCCATCCTCTAGAGGGCTTCACTGTGACACAGATGAGACCTGCACGGGGGGAGCTCCCTCACGGTGTGATGGTGCGTGTGTTTCCGGCAGTGGCGCAGGAGCTCTCTGGTGCGTGTGTTTCCGGCAGTGGCGCAGGAGCTCTCCAATGTCAGGCCTGGGTACCTGCCATCTCTGCCTGTGGGGCCCGGCACAGAGCAGGGCACTAAGCAAACCTCCAGGAACATTTGTGTACTCAGCTTAGGGTGAGGGAGAGAACTCTAAAGATCCAAGCATCTGGAAGGCTTCGGGAATGAGATATTGACAGCTACGTTCCCCTACAGACAGAATTTGAAGAAAGCTTGGGCAGAGGCAACCCTTTTGAAAGAATCCCAGACTCTTTGAATTATTTGGTTTCTGAGATTCCTCATATACGTCTGGGTTATGTATGCACTTGTTAAACAGACTGTGAAACGGCTGAACCTCTTCTTCATGCCTGAGGTCATCACGAGGAGCATAACATCATCACATGCAGCATCCCATGTGGGACGCTGTGGCTGCTGCAGTGTCTGGCACATGAAGAGCACACGGTGAGTGCTCAAGTCTGCTTCTCAAAGACCGTCCCTCTTGCTCAAAGGTATTTCTGCTGCTGACAGTCTTTCTTCCTTCCTGTTTCTAGTATGTTGTAAGCGTGAAAACCAAACAAATGTGTTCGGAATGTGTGAATGTGTGTAATATGATCGAGCAGGATGTGCATGAGGGACTCTGGGGCTCTCCGTGGGTGGAGAATGCGGATGTCGGCTTCTGGCCTTGCAACACATCTCAGGTCCTTTGTGTTTGTTCTCGGTCATGGTCCAGAGGGTTGCGGGATCGCTGTGGTCCAGGTGGGGTCCTGCTAGTGGGCTTTACCAGTCTCTACAACCAGCGGTGCATGCATCCAGCCAATAATTTAACATCAAACTACACATCTACCGACTTCATGTACCTAAGAAGTGGAATGACAGCAAGAACTCCACCTTGAAAACCCCTAGCCTCTGAGCCTTCAGAGACCGACTTGAAATAATAACTCCATCTCCTGCGTGGCCTGCCTTACTTCAGTTAAACTCCTTCTTTATTGAAAAAAACAAACGAAAAAACTCAGAACATAAAAAACAAACAAAATCCCTTCAATTAGTGATTAATCATCTCCCCCTAGTGGTCGAAGAGTGTATAGGAAAAGTAACAAAGCAAAAACAAAACTCCCAACGCTCTTCACAAAAACCCTACACCCAGCCTGGGCAGTGCAGCATGACCCTTGTCTCAACTAAAAATAAAAAAATTAGCAGGGCCTAGTCCCAGCTCCTCGGGAGGCTGAGGTGGGAAGATAGCTTGAGCTCAGGAGTTCGAGGCTGCAGTGAGCTATGATTTTACCATTGCACTCCAACCTGGGGGACATAGCAAGACCTCATCTCCAAAAAAAAAAAAAAAACAAAAACAAACAACAGAAAAGCCGTAGGCACCGCTGGCATGATCAGTGGTTTAGTCCAGTCCTTACGTCATCTTCTACCTAATTTTCCAAGATGGCCAGATCTTCCACAAATTCCAAAGTGTAGCTTTAAATCCCAAAGCCTACAAAAGCACTTGTGTTTAGCACATGAGTGTCTACTGGTCAGCAGATCCCCCGCCTTGGACTCCTGAGGCACACAGGTGGGCTCCCACGACTCCCCCCAGAGGCCAGCTCACCTGGACGCACACAGCCTCCCTCCACCCTAACAATGAAAACACTCTGAAACACTCTCACAGGGTTCTGGCACCTGTGGGAGGAAAAGAGGAGAAAGGAGGGTACGGAGGGCAGCCTATGAGGGGGCCTGGGGTTGGGGGTAGCTGGCTGAGGCACCCAGTGCTAGGGACCCCACCTCCACAGCAGATGTTTCTGCACCACCTTGTCCTCTGTGGAAGCCTCTCACCTGGGAACCCCCAGCTTGAGATGGTGGGGCAGGTGTGGGTTTACAAACCACTCCCCTTTACAACATGGGGTGGAGGGTGCTGTGTAAGAGAAAGAGAAAGAGATATACAATTTGACTTATTCCAAAGGCACGACACCTTTTTTTTTACAAAGGCATTCTATTTTAGTAAACAAAATACTGGTTCTTTTATTTATTTTTCTAATTTTAATTTTAATTTTTTTTTTTTTTTTTGAGACGGAGTCTTGCTCTGTTGCCCAGGCTGGAGTGCAGTGGTGTGATCTAGGCTCACTGCAACCTCCACCTCCCGGGTTCAAGCAGAGAATTCCTGCCTCAGCCTCCTGAGTAGCTGGGATTACAGACGTGCACCACTACACCCGGCTAAGTTTTGTATTTTTAGTAGAGACGGGGTTTTACCATGTTGGCCAGGCTGGTCTCAGACTCCCGACCTCAGGCGATCCACTTGCCTTGGCCTCCCTAAGTGCTGGGGTTTCAGGTAAGAGCCAGCGTACCTGGCCAGGACTGGTTCCTTTAAAAACATGGACAAATTCACACTATTGTAAATGCAAGGTCTAGGTTGGGAGTTTATCCTCTGACAATTTATTCAATAATTAAGTATTTCTTCTCTTTCTTCTCAGCTGGAGTCCACTCAAGCTGACATTTACATGGCAGAATCTAGAAGGGAAAACCAAAGGGATGAGTAGGAAATGTTTGATAAGAGTATACCTGAGGTTTACTGCTCAGCATAGAGACCTCTGCTCAGCCATTTAAACTTAACAAGCGGACACCACTCAAGATGATCGCTCAAGTCTATTTATTAACGAATGTATTTTTAGCATCAGTTTCCCTTCCATCTGAAACACCCCACCCCCCTTTTATTTTTTACTTTTTTTTTTAAAACAGAGTCTCTGTCACCCAGGCTGGAGTGCAGTGGCACAATCTCGGCTCACTGCAACCCCTGCTTCCCAGGTTCAAGTGATTCTCATGCCTCAGCCTCCCAAGTAACTGGGATTACCGGTGCGAGCCAGCACGCCCAGCTAATTTTTGTATTTTTAGTAGAGACAGCGTTCTGCCATGTTGGCCAGACTGGTCTCGAACTCCTGACCTCAAGTGATCCACCCGCCTCGGCCTCCCAAAGTGCTGGGATTACAGGCGTGAGCCACCACACTCGACCTGAAAACCCTTTTAGTTTGAAGGAAGTCTCTAGTCTTTAAGAAGCTGCCAGCCTACAGAGGAAGACCAACTCCCTGAGTCGCTTCTAAGCCATCCAGCCCTGACTTAACTGCAGGTCTCTGGTGATGTTTGTGGGAGGGACAAGACTTTATGATCTTCCATCTCATCTTTTCTTCTTTGATCAGTTTAGCACACAAAATGGGGATTGTCAGGAATATAAATTCAATCAGCAACATTTTAATCTAAACTGCCTTCCCTCACCCTTTTTAATTTCTCCCCTCCCCATCGTAATGCCTACTCCTAAATTTCAGTCAATAAAACACCTTTAAAAAAAAAAAAGTAACTTCTTCTATCTAGCAAAAGCCTACAGTTCACTGAGGACCAGCAAGTGAGCAGATGCCAGAAGGGGTGAGTAACAGAGAGCGAAGCATCCCTACGAGCTCACTTGCCTGTATTCGGGAAGGTAGTGCAGTGTGGGCTTGGCCGTGCTGATTGAACGCATTTGACCTGGGATCGATTTCTGATTCTTTTCTTCACCATGTACAGTGAGCCATTGTTTCAATCTGAACATGCCTCACGGAGTCATCAGGGCTGAATAACACAGTTGTGCATGAAATGCTTAGCAAAGTCCCCAGCACAGAATAACCACTCAGTAGGTGTTGCTACTATTCCTCATCAGTAGGCCTTTAGCCTCAACAAGCCTGACGGCACTGCAAGGGTATTCCTACTGACAGAAGCATGGAATCTCAGAGTGTGCTGGGCTTGGGAGGCCACCTAGCCCAGTGTTTCCTACCTGTTGCTGAGAAGACAACCTAAGGATTATCTAATGGGTTTTCAAAAGAGCAGAGGCTGGGCACAGTGGCTCACGCCTGTAACCTCAGCACTTCAGGAGACTGCGGTGTAAGTATCGCTTGAGCCCAGGAGTACAAGACCAGCCTGGGCAACACAGCAAGACCCCTTCTCTACTAAAAATTGTTTTAAAAACCTCGCCGGTGTGGTGGCATGATCTTGTAGTCCTGGCTACTCGGGAGGCTGAGGTGGGAGGACTGCCTGAGCCACTGCACCTCTCTAGCCTAGCTGACAGAGTAGGATCCCATATCTTAAAAACAACAACAAAAAACCCAGACACCCAAACCTAACCAGAGCCATTATGGAACCTCTCTGGGCTGAAGCCTGGGAATCTTCATTTAAACAAACACCTGGGCAATTCTGATCATTAGCCAGGTTTGGAAACCACTGACCTAGAACCCCACCACCACCACATTTCAATCCTTTTTTTTTAGACAGGGTCTCGCTCTGTCACGCAGGCTGGAGTGCAGTGGTGTGATCATGGCTCACTGCAGCCTTGAACTCCTGGGCTCAAGCCATCCTCCACCTCAGTCTCTGGAGTAGCTGAGACTACAGGCATGCGCCACCACACCCAATAAGTGTGAGGCTAAGCTTTTTTTTTAAAGTTTTTGTAGAGACAGGGTCTCACTATGTTGCCCAGGCTGGTCTTGAACTCATCGGCTCAAATGATCCTCCCACCCCTGCCTCCCAAAGCACTGGGATTACAGGCATGAGTCACCACACCTTGCTGAATCCTCTGATTTTTAAAATACAGCACTCAACCTGCAAAGTGAAGAAACAGCATCAACACACTGGAATCAAGGTAATTGTGAATTGTGATGTGTGAAATCTGTAACAGGGGCTTAACAGTAACTTTCCGGTGCTTGGATGTATTGTAACTCCCCAAGTATGTTCTAAGCCCGCCAGTGTGTACTGTGATAGGCACTGGTGACAGTGATGACTGCACCCTCAAGCCTGGTGAGGAGGTCCTTGGGAAGAACCTAATAAGCAAGGCCAAAGGCCATGGTGGCAGAGGAATGGCCTGCAGGGGGATGGGGAGTGGACAGAAGGGGCAAATGAGGTCTGGGTTAAGACCAGACTGGGAAGGGATTTATTTGTCATACCATGGAGTCAGACTTTATCTTAAAGATAACAGGGTTTCTTAATCTTGGAATTTCAAATGACCTTTAAGATATGGGATCCTACTCTGTCACCTAGGCTAGAATGGGGCAGTGGCACAATCTCGGCTCACTGCAGCCTCAGCCTCCTGGGCTCAATCCTCCCACCCCAGCCTCCCGAGTAGCTAGGACTACTAAAGCATGCCACCACATTGGCTAGATTTTTAAAACAATTTTTAGTAGAGAAGGGGTCTTGCTGTGTTTCCCAGGCTGGTCTTGTACTCCTGGACTCCTCACTTCTGCAAACTTCTCCCCACACACAAATGCAGATGGTTTTAGCATGTGTGCTTCTCTGGGAAGAAGGTCCACAGCTGTCATTAAGTCCTCAATTTTTAACCCGATACCTGTCAAGAACCACTGCCACTGCAGGTTTTGAGAAGGATGAACTAATCCTCCGTGCGCCTTGGCTCAGCAGCACTCAGATCCCAGGACCAGGATCTGCACACCTGGCCCTTTATGGAGCAGTTCTACCTTAGAACAGGTGAGGCCACACGCCCCCACACAGCCCTTCAGACCTGAAGGACAGGGAAGTCTCAGGCCTCTCTCGTTCATTGGTCGGTCACCCCAACCCACTGGCCAGCTCCCACTTGCTAGGCCGGGTACTGTGGACTGACCTTCAGTTATCTTTTTTCTCTGATTGCTTCTTCCTTTCAGCCTCCAGTTTTTGTTGTTTTGCTTCCAACCTTTTTCTTTGGTATATTTTCACTCCAGCAAATGCCAGGCAGAGAATTAATGTTTTTGCTGCCAAGATATATAGCAGCAGAGGCACGTGCTCAAGAACCTTCAAGAAGAAAGAAGCCATGTTAACTAAATGTTTCATCACTGACATGGGAGGTTTCTTTTATGTTCCTTCAGTCAACAGATAATTACTTAGCACCTGTTCTGCAACAGGCACGAGGATAGGGGGCTGGGGCTACATGGGAGACCAGGCAGAAAAGGTTTCTATCCACATAGGACCAACAGTCAAGTTACAGCTCTGCTCTTTGCTGCTTGCTTGTGACTGGCTTCATGGAGGGGCTCACCAGTCATTTACAGGCATGATAACTCTGGTCTCTCACAGCTCAACCATGCAACCTGCTGATCACCCAGGCCCTTGCTTCTGAGGCAGCAGCCAGATCGTGAAAGGAGCTGGAGCCCGGAGGCCTGGGTCACAGCTCTACTTTGCCACCGACTGACTGTGTGACCTGTGTCAGGCAATGAGCTCCTTTCTTTCTTGCTTTCTGAGCTCCTGCCCCTTCATCTGCAAAGTAAGAGTGAATCAGACATTGCTTCTGGAAACTGCAGCTTTAGTACTCTGGGATTTTCTTTTGCTTCTAGAGACTCATTAGCAATGGCAATTGATGGTAAAATAAAACACAACAGAAGTCAAAACATTAAAACGTAGCTACTTCCTAACTGCTCTTGCAACCCCATTCACTAAAATAAAGTCTAGGGAAAAGCTATGGATTTGAATTACTCACTCTTTGCACTAGTCGGTCTTTTTTGTGAAAGTCTATATATTGTAATAGTACCTCAAAGCAAATATTAGTTCCATACACATGGTTAGTATGACCTCAATGATAATTATGTACTTTTTGTGTGATTAAAAATTCCCTCCCAAATAGTGAAAAGGTAGGCTTTGGTTGAGCAATCATTATTTTAGAGGACCAGGTAGGATTTTATCCCAATGAAATCCTTATTTCTGCCAATCACTTATTATATGAAAGACGAATGAGATTCCACTACGGGGGATACATGTGCACCTCCCTCTTAGAGTCTAACCGAAGGTGATCTGAACCTAGTTAGTGTGTACAACATGCTCACAGAACCAGGGGGCTGGAAAGAACTTTCAAGGAGACCTAATCGACCCGCTGTTTATATGAGCAAGGAAAGGAGAGCTCCTGGAGGTTGAGAGGTTGAGGCGTCCCACAGCTCCCTCGTGAGGAGCCAGTTGGAAGTACATTCTAACCCCCAGGGCCAGTCTCCCTTCCACTGAAGCCTGATTTTCAAGAAACTGCAATTCATGAAATCACAATGTATGTAGATAAATGTTCCTATGATTGCATCGAAACTCTTTATGACTCAGAACTAGATGTAGATTTCACACTTAGAAGTTGTAGCATCAGCTGCCATTGACTGGGAACTCACGGGGTGCAAACTGCCTTACGCAGCTCTTTCCCTTCTGCCCTTAGCCACCTCCATAAGCAGATGGCTCGCCCTGACTGTGGGGGAGCTGAGAAAATGCAGAGGCGGGGGAGGCCAGCAGTCGGTGAGGCAGGGCCCGACCCAGCTCCAAATGCTCCAAAGCCCAACTCTGTAGCATCACACTGTCCTGTACTATGTATGATTCATTCCTCACACCCATCCACTTCACATTTACAATCTGCAAATACACTCTGGCTCGGCTACTGAATTTTCCAGAGGCAAGTGGACTCGCTACCTCTGAAATCATTTAACTGGTTATGTATGGATATTTCCAGAAGGGATATAGCATGATATGATAGAAATACAATGAAAATCATGGGAGGAGGCAGGGATGCAAATATTTAAATCGTTTTAATTTTACTAAAACAGTAAGAACACAAGAACACTCAGTAATTAGCTAATAGTTTTCAACCATGAAATTGTTTTAACAGTAAAGAATAAGCACAACACATGCACTTCAGAAAGATCACTCTGGCATCAGTATAAAAGACTGAAAAAGTTCCGAAAGTGAAACTTTTCAACCTTTTACTCTGGTAAATATAAGTAGCTTTAAACATTGATTTCGTTTCCGGGCTCTTCTTCCCTCAGACCCAGACTAATCCCATCCCTCCAGTAAACCTTGAAATCCTGTTTCCTTGAAGGTTTGCATTTTAGAGGTGAAGGTTTGGTGCCATGCCTACAAACCAGCTATGAAAAGAATGTTGTTGTATAAACTTCTTTTTGTTTACTGGGATTTTCCAGGCTACCTGACGCACTGACTCACACTGGGAAAAGCTACTCTGTTCCAGCTTTCTCAGTCTCTCTGAATAAACCAATGGGGCCCTATTATTATTATTATTATTATTATTATTATTATTATTATTATTTTTCTCAAGACGGAGTCTTGCTCTGTCACCCAGGCTGGAGTACAATGGCACCATCTCGGCTCACTGTAACCTCCACCTCCTGGGTTCAAGCAATTCTCCTGCCTCAGCCTCCCGAGTAGCTGGGATTACAGGCACGTGCCACCATGCCCGGCTAATTTTTTGTATATTTAGTAGAGACAGGGTTTCACCATGTTGGTCAGGCTGCTCTCCAACTCCCGACCTCGTGATCCGCCCGCCTCGGCCTCCCAAAGTGCTGGGATTACAGGTGTGAGCCACGGCGCCTGGCCGGGGCCCTATTATTAATATAATGAAGACCACATTACTGCCCATAGCTATCTACAATCCAAATAGGAAACTTAGCTTTAGCAATTGCAGGAATGCACTCTCTCATCCAGAGGTTAGAAAACGCGTAGAAATGAAAACACATCAGCCAATAGACGCTGGTGGGAGGCTTCAGTGTTCACTTTGTTTTACAGGCAGTGGAGAGGCACGGCGAGAGGCAGAAGTGTGGACTGAGAAGAATGCAGCACAAGGGCAGCAGGGGTCAAGAACATTCTTAGGGTAAAGCCAAGGGCTCCAGAGTCCCCTTCCTGCCTACTCTTAAGCACTAACCTTCAGTGGTATGAAACCCCTTTCTCCAATTTCCTTTTAACAAATCCCTTACATCTCTTGAAACATACAGACCTTCAGGGAGGAAAATGAATGCTGCCAGGGTAGACTGGATCTACATGAATTTTTTTTTTGAGACTCCAACTAGGCTGGAGTACTGTGGCATGATCAAGGCTTCTCATAGCCTTGACCTCCCAAGTTCAAGCCATCCTCCCACCTCAGCATCCCAAGTAGATGGGACTACAGGTGCATGACACCATGCCCAGCTAATTTTTTCTGATTTTTTGTAGAGATGGGTGTTTGGACGAACCGAGGCAAGATGGCGCAGTTCCGGGTTCTTCACCGTCAACTTTCCCGCGCCTGGGAAAGACACAGGTCGACTGCGCAGGTGCAACCCGACCTCCGATGGAGAAAAACCGGAACCTGCCTAGCCACGCCTACCACCCGGCCGGCGACCCGCCTATGTCCCGCCCACTGCCCTCCCACTCCCAGGCCCAGGACATAAAAGCTGCTCCCAGCGGGCAGCTGGGCGAACTTCCTCAGCCCCCACTCCTGTCAGGACTGCTTTAGGAACCTCCCCAGAGAGCTCCACCGGGTGACTCCCTCCGCCTCCCCTGCCGGAGACCGACGGACCTCACCCCTCCCCCACAAAGCTGGCTGACCAAAAAATAAATTTGCAGTTTTGCTCCTAGCTTTGCCTACTCACTGGTCCTTTAATACTCATCCTGGTGAGCCTAGAAAGCAAATCGGTTTCCTAGAAAGCAAATCGGTTTCCTAGAAAGCAAATCAGTTTCCTAGAAAGCAAATTGGTTTCCTAGACAGCAAATCATTGAGGTCCCACTATGTTGCCCAGGCTGGTGTTGAACTCCTGGGCTCATGTGATCTTCCCACCTCAGCCTCCCAAAGTGCTAGGATTACAGGGGTGAGTCACCGTGCCTGGCCTAGATCTACATTAACTTTTAAAAACAAAACCCTAATACCTGTGAAATGGGAATAACTAAGTTTTTTTTTGTTTTGTTTTTTGAGACAGAGTCTTGCTCTGTCACCCAGGCTGGAGTGCAGTGGTGCGATCTTGGCTCACTGCAAGCTCCGCTTCTCGGGTTTACACCATTCTCCTGCCTCGGCCTCCTGAGTAGCTGGGACTACAGGCGCCCGCCACCACGTCCAGCTAATTTTTTGTATTTTTTAGTAGAGATGGAGTTTCACCGTGTTAGCCAGGATGGTCTCAATCTCCTGACCTCGTGATCTGCCTGCCTCAGCCGGGAATAACTAAGTTTTTAAATAATGGGGCCACACTTGTTGTTAATGCACAGGTAGCATTGTAGACTGTCACTGCCGGCCATGGCCCACTGAGCCAGAGGGGGAAGGCCACCAGACGCACCGGGGGCTACCAAACCTTCCACCTTCTGCAGCTCTCTGCAATCAGGGCCATGTCTTTCTTTTTCTTTTGTGACAGGATCTCACTATGTTGCCCAGGCTGGAGTGCAGGGTCGTGATCTTGGCTTACTGCAACCTCCACTTCCCAGGCTCAAGCAATTCTCCAGCCTCAGCTTCCCTAGTAGCCGGGACTACAGGTACGCACCTCCATGCCCAGCTAACCTTTGTATTTTTTTGTAGAGACAGGGTTTCGCCACGTTGTCCAGGCTGGTCTCGAACTCCTGAGTTCAAAGTGATCTGCCTGCCTCGGCCTCCCAAAGTGCTGGGATTACAGGCATGAGCCATCGTGCCCGGCCTAGGGCCATTCCTTTCTAACACTACATGAGATGGGGCTGTGTTTAAACACAAAGCTGCTCCCTGGAAGCCACGGTGCGGAAGCTGGGAAGGTTTGGGCAGATTTTGTTCCTGATGGCGGAAAAAACTGTCACAAGCAAGACTGGCCCGAGTGGTCACGTGGGTTGGTGTCACTCCACAATTAAAGAGGAAAACTCCCCATGCATTGCGTTTGACCAGTGCACCAGCACCGCCTGGGACTTGTGAGAAGTGCAAATTCTCAGGCCCCCGCCAGATCTACCCAATCAGAAACTCTGGAGTCGGCTCGAAATCCTTGCCTGGTGCTTGGGGGTGAGAAACACCGCCTGGAGGCATTAGGTTTAATGCTTTGAACCTTAGCCCTTAGTACCAGTTACTGCCTCTCTCCTCTACTGACTTAGCCACTGCAGTGGGTGAATGGCCTCCCTAAACCTCGGCCCACACTGCTTTTGCTCCTTCCCCTCTCCATCCTCTCACTGCCTCTTCTTTGCTTCCCAGCCTTTCCACTGTGAGCTCTGATCCTCAAGGCATTCTAAACAAACTCTCCTATATCTTCCAACCCTTCACAGAACACTCACTCTGCATCTTTAACTTACACCAGTTCCTGGGCCCTCGGCCCTCCTGCAGGGCCTGCCAAGCCCCTCGCCCCACAGAGCTGGGGAAGATGGGAAAACTACCTTCCTGGCTCCCGGATCCTGCTTCCAGACCTTTCCAGTTTCTCCTTGCGATAGAAAACCACTGGGTGTTTTGAAGAAAATGCTTATAATAATTGAAAAAACACGTATAATAAGATCCTATGTATGAAAACACACCACACATATATACAGAAAAAGTGAATATACCGAGATTGTTAATAGTAGCCATTTCTAGATGGTGAGACAATGTACAACTTTTGCTTGATTTTAGACTTTGCAAAGTGACTACGATAAACATTATTTTAGTGGTTGCTCTCTTAAACAACCTCCATCTCACCTTACTGACTTCTGGGACTTACAATGACCTTCTCCTTTCTCTCGGTGAAACCTGATTGCTGACCTACTCCCTGGCTGCCCTTGAACTTCTGCTCCCACCAGTTGAATCTGATGTTTCACAGGGGTCAGGTGTGTTTACTCGCCAAGCAGTTTATTTAAGTTGTACTTGATGCTATGTTTAAGTTATGTTCCATAACTTATTTAAACATCACACTTGTGAAATATGACTGTAAAGCAAGAGTTTTTACGAAAACTAAGTTGACTGCTTTGAAAGAGTCAAGTTTGAGTTGGAAAAAAAGTGCTGTTGGCAAGACAACTGTAAAAGGTTAGGGAAGAGTGTGAAGCGCTGGAAAGATTTTGTGTGCGCATCGCTCATAAGGTCTTAATCCACTGTCTTAGTCAATGCAGGCTCCTAGAGCAAAGGAACACAGACTGGGTGGCTTATTGAAGAGGTACTTGTCACCGTTCGGAAGGCTGAAGGCCTGAGGATCAGGGTGCAGTACAGGGGGGTTCTAGCGGGCCCCTCTTCCAGACTGCCCACGGTTGGCTTCTTGTTGTACCCCCAACACGGCAGAAAGAGGGTAAGAGAGCGCTCTGGAGCCCTTTTAATACAGTCACTCTTCCAAACATTAGGGCTCCAGCCTCATCACCTAATTACCTCTTACAAGCTTCAACTCCAAATATCATCACACTGGGCACTATGGTTGCAACACATGTACTTGGAGAAACACAAATATTCAGTCCACTGCATCTACTTTAAAGGAACCAACATGGCCCGAGTGCGGTGGCTCACTCCTGTTATCCCAACACTCTGGGAGGCTCAAGCAGGAGGACGGCTTGAGTCCAGGAGTTCAAGACCAGCCTGGGCAACATAGTGGAGCCCTATCTCTACAAAAAAAAAAAAAAGGATGAAAAAAGAAAGCACAATGCAAAATTGCAGGTAAAGCTTTAAAGGTATAGTTTTTATAACAAAAGTGAGGAAGATTTGAGTTAGTGAATGTACACTCAAAGAAAAGGCCTGGCCTTCTTCCAGAAGTCCAGTGAGTAAATGTACATTTACATTTTAACTTAAAATGAAACATAAATATTATGCTTTCACCTACTTTTTCTTTTTAATCAGTCTACTTGTATAGAACTGTTATTCTGAATTTTCACAATCAGAAGAAAAAGACCCCAAGCCATAAATATTTAAAACTATACTCACCTTCCAGTTCATGGTAGACTGTGAATTCACTCCTGATCAACACAAACCCCCAACAGACAAGTACATGAGAGGCAGCTGGAAGGTCAAGTCCAGGGAGCTGGAAGGTCTGATCTGGGCAGGAAGAAACAGGACAATTTGGAGTTCCTAGGGCAGACCACCTTAGAAAGATGTCTCTTTGATGGAGAGAGGGCATGTGAACAGAAAGCAAACTCCGCAGAGAGGTGGGCTGTGTCCTTGACAAGGCGATTGAGAGACTGGTGGGAAGTGGATGGGCTGGGTGAGGGCCCAGACGGGACTGGCCCTTGCTGAGCAGAAAGCTCTCCTCAGCAGCTCTCTGTAGCCCCCAGCAGCACAGCACCTCTCCTGAGGGAACATGGGCTCCCATCCCATTCATCTGTGGACCTAAGAGCCCAAGTCTAAAATCCGTCCCTCCACCTGTCTCCAGACCGAAACACAAGCTCGTTTGGCAGTGAGTGTCTTTGTCAAGTCCTCTGAGTGTTAATTAAGTTCAATTTGGTTTTTCGAAGATGATCTGGGAGCAAGGGAATAAGGGATAGGGCAGATAAACTGTCGGATGCAATTCAGGTGCAGAATTCTCTCCAAAGCTTGAGGGAGACCTAGTAGAAGATGGGGAAGGCAGTGATATCAGAGAGGATGGTGAATTGTGAATTCCAGAGTTGTAGAATTGTTCTTTAGATTCTGATTTTTTAAATGACAGTACTTTGGTTCAGAGGGTTAATGACTTAGCCCAGGTCATATGCCATACCGTGGCATATGGAAGTAAGAAGGCAGGGCCAGCAGCCCAAGCCTTGGGATTCGCTCCAAGGCCTTGTAGGTCACTACTCTTAGAATATGACACGTACCCCAAGAAGACTTGAGTTCTGGATGAAGAACCTACACCCTCTGGTAAATGACTTCCCGCTGGGGCTTCAGTCCCATGTGTAAGTGAAGAAAGGTGTCAAGCAGATCGTGTTCAGTGCCCTTACGTTTTCTGAAATTCAGTGCTTTATAGCACAATAATCATAGCTTAACTTTTTTGTGTCAGACACAAAAAAGTGGCTAAAGTGCTTAGACGAGTTAAGGCATTTAGCTCTCACAACTACCCCATGAAACAGCTTACTGCCTCCACTTTAGAGAGGACATAAAATTTAAGTAACACATCAAGGGTCTCACAGGTTGGCCTGGGATTCAAACCCATCCAGTCTGGCTCCAGGGCTTTAACCTTGGCACTATCCTGACACAGGCAGAGAGCTTTGCATTCAAAAGTCAGGGAAACACTTCTCTTGAAATGTACTTACCGTCATAATTAAGAAAAGTGGCTAAAAATGTCAGAGGCCTTTAGTATGGGGATAAGATGAACTTCAGGCAAGATGTTTTTTTTTAAAAACTTTCAATTACAAAGATCTCCCATCTATTCAAGATTATAATATCTTGAAAACAAGCTAGCGGTTGGCACAAGGTAGCCAAGTTTTCCCCATGACTTCTTCAAAGTCAGATAAGGTAGCGATAGGAATTTAAATCGTAGCTCTGTTTAACTGTAACGATGGTGGCTGAACGTGCTCGTTACCTTCATGTGTAAATGGCCCACTTGTCTTTAAAGAGCAGCAGATTCTGACCTGCCCTAAAGAAATATGCTCCTAACATGCTATAACCTGTTGCTACAATTTTCACTTTGAGTATCTCTAATACTCTTAGTGAATAGCTATGTTGTATATTAAATGTTAAAGGTCTTATAAATTTTATTTTTACAATTTCAGCTTTAATTGAGTTGTATACAGATATAGTAGATGAGTCTGGCTGTTCCCTGAAAATGTTCTGAGACAAAACTGCATACCCAGTGAATTGATGTACGTAGAATATTGATTCCCCAAGTCAAGAACGAGAAATAGGTCCAACGATCTTACAGGAGGAAATGAATGAAAAACCATCCAGAGGTCTGGCCCTCTGGAAAACACGTGCTATGTTCACTAGCAGTGTGACCCTGGACAAGTCACTTGGCCTCTCTCAGCCTCAACTTGCCCGTCTGTAAATTCTCTTGCAGATTAGACTGTAAACACTAAGCACCATGGCCAACACACAGAAAGCACTGAATGTCAGCCATTCTTGTCATGTTAAATCTCTCCCCTTCCATGACCAGACATGCCAAGCTGAAGGATATAGGCTAGTGACATCCAGGGCAAAATGCAGTCATTCCAAGACAGCAGGGCAGGGAATAAAGATCAGTAGCCTGAGGACCAGGAGAACCGGAGATCTGAGCTCTACTCTTGGTGGTACCCATGATGTAGCATATGACCTGGGGTAAGTCATTAATCCTCTGAATCAAAGTTTTTAAAAAATCAGAATCTAAAGAACAATTCTGCAACTCTGGAATTCACAATTCACCATCCTCTCTGATATCACAGAACCTGACTGCCAAAATATACTGGCAGCTGCCTCAACTTCATACCTGGAGTGATAAAATTCAAGCTCTTTAGGAAAGAAACATATTTAGAGTCAATCTGCAATAGCAGCAGAAGGGCTGTAGTGAGGTGGGAGTCAAGAGGGTGAACCACCCTGATCTGCCCTGCTCATTCCCACCCACTCCCTCTGAATTACTTTTCCCCACCTCCCTTCAATTACATGCCCAAGCCAGCCATTTTCATTGAGCCTTTGGCAAAGGAAAAGAAAAAAGCTAAAAGTATCAGTAAGCTATTTGCTCTGCTGCCATATGTACACCTGATGCAATATTAGAAAAGAGGCAGCTGGTATCTGAGGGTTGAACTCCAAAAGCCAACAAGGTGGGGACGTTTTTAAGGGGAATAAAATCTATGAAGTGCGGGAAATTTTTAACTTTCCCTGGAACTATCCACGATCTTAGCTTAAAACACAAAAGTAACAAGTGGCTTAGATACAACTCCCAATATTTCTATTTCCTTCACTGCAAAAATACCCTGTCTTCCTTTGTCAGGTTTCTCTTAGAAACAAAAAAGCTATTCGCTTATTTTGATTAGACTAACTAAAGCATTATGGATAATGTGTCGTCCACCATCTATTCATACTTTTTCTTCTTGGCACACCTAACAAATTCAAGCATCAGTCTACTGCTTGCTGTCTCCTTCCAGTCACTAATCATGCTGCGCCCTTTGTCTGAACTTTCTGAAGCTGTTCTCATTCCAGGTCTCTACCCTTTTCACCCAACCCTTCACCCAATCATAAGGAGGGGTAAGTCCAGGGAGGGGGCTGCCAGGTGAACCTTGGGCATGACTTGGCCCTCTACACGGGGTCCTTGACCTTCAAGAAGCCAGCCCTGCCCGATCTCAGCTGCCCAGACTCCACAACTCAACATTTCAGGGATCCGCCAAGAAGCGATGACAAGTGTCTGCGTCTCTGCCTGCTGGAAGCCCAGGCCCCAGAGGGCAACGTCGGTGCCTGTGCTCGCTGTGCAACCCTGGACGAGTCGCTGAACCTCTCTGGGCCTCAGCTCCTCCTGGGTAACCCGGGGGCCAGTTCAGGGTCCTCTCCCCACTCCCTCCCCCCAACACTCAGGGAGCAACGCTTGCCCCCCGCCCCACCCCCGCATCCCCAAAGCGGAGGATGAGGGCCGGGGGCTGTCATCGCTTCCCCCACCATTCCAGAGGATTGCTCGTCCCCCTAGACCCTCCGGAGACCAACACCGTAGCCTTGAACCAATCATGGGCCCCGCCCGGGCCACGTGCCAGCCGGAACACGCTGCTCAGCGGGTTGAGGGCGCCCGATTGCTGGGTCCAGCTGGGGCGCCCTGCGGTGGGGCCTGGCGGCCTTCACCTTCCGGATCCCCGCCCCGGCGCGACCGGGCGCCCGCCGACTTTTGTCTAGGAGGGAAAAATCGAGCGCAGGGCCGGCCGCGAGATCGCAGCACCCCAAAGAGCTGTTGGAATTTGGGTCACACCCTCCTACCCCGACGTCACACACTTACTGATCCCGGTGGCGGAGCCTCCCGCGCCAGGCCGCACACAAACCACGACTTCCACGGTCCTGCCGGGGAAAACTACACATCCCGAAATGCACCACTCCGTGCGCAGGCGCAATGGGCCAGTATGGCCGACCTGGGGGCACTACTCCGTGCGCAGGGGCAGTGGGTCCGGGCAGCCTTCCTGGGGCGCGCCGCTCCGTGCGCAGGCGCAGTGAGCCCAGGCGGGCAGCTCGGGCCAGCAGCTCTCGGTCCTGTGGCTGGAGGCTGAAGTCCACGAAGGACCCGGTGGGGAGGGTGAGTTGTTGCGGGACCCCTCCGCCTTCCGCTGTCTCGCATTACCTGGGTGTCTCCTCGCTGCTGTCTGCAGCCGAGGACACGTGGGTGCCCTTAAGAGGTTTCCAGATGCAGTGTTCGTCTTCTCTGACGAAGTGCATGCATTTTCCTTTGGCGTAACTGTATGGTGCCCCGGTACTAGGTTCCCAGATTTCTTCAGTCAACACGCTTAGTAAACGCGTGCAGAGTTTGAACCTCCCAGTGCTAGCGCCATGAGAGGGCACAAACTAGGCACCCATTACAAGGAACGAGAGGAATGTGCAGGGAGTTACCACCATGTGCTCTGCTCCCCTTCTAGGGATGAGGAAACTGAGGCCAGGGGGGAGTAAGGTGGCTGGCAATAGAAAACGCGCGACTGGCAGTGGCAGAATTGAGATTCGAACCCAGGCAGTGTAACTCCAAATCCCATCAGGACTCTTTTTGTGGTTATGTTAGAATGGTAGAGGGTGTGGAGGGAAGAACAAACTGAGGGGTGGAGGGGTTGGTTCTGTTAAGGGAAGTGTTCCTGGAGAACGTTACAAAAATAGCTTTGTTCTGAGCACTTAGTGGCTATTGCCTAAGTCTCATAACAGGGCTGTAAGGGAGGTGCTATAATGATAACCATTTCACAAATGAGGAAATGGAGACACAAAGAGATTAAAGTAATTTTTCCGTGGTTTTAAAGGCCGCAAGTACCGGAGCTGGGACTTGACCCTGGGTAATCTGGGTCTAGATTCTATCAAATCAGCCACTATCCTGGGCTCCTTTTAAAATAACATCTGAACTATGCTTTACGAAATAAGTGATATTCCGGTCATATGGAGCCAGTAGAACAGGCAGAAGGAACTCTAAAAGCGAGTGGGGTAGAAAAAACCAGCAAGTTGTTTGAACTGGCATTTTCAGTTGCTGGGTTAAAAGTAAAAAGCCCAGGTTGGGTGGGAGTGGATCCTAGAGTGTCAATCTCGGCAGATGGCTTCAACCACTAGATACCCAACATGCTTGGAGAGATTCAGCATTTCTCATTCCCCAAAAGTGAAGTTGGCTGATAACCCTCTATGTTATCACCTGTACTTTCAGTGATGGTAATAAAATGTACTTAATTAGGAAAACCTCGAATTTTTTTTTTTTTTTGAGATGGAGTCTCACTCTGTCGCCCAGGCTAGAGTGCAGTGGTATAGTCTCGGTTCACAGCAACTTCTACCTCCCAGGTTCAAGCAATTCTCCTGCCTCAGCCTCCTGAGTAGCTGGGATTACAGGCACCTGCCAACACACCCAGCTAATTTTTGTATTTTTAGTAGAGATGGGGTTTCATCATGTTGGCCAGGCTGGTCTCAAACTCCTGACCTCAAGTGATCCACCCACCTTGGCCTCCCAAAGTGCTGGGATTACAGGCATGAGCTACTGCACCCGGCCAGAAAAACCTCGATTTTGCTCTCCATGTGTAAGGATTGACTGAAATCATTCCCTGTTGCCGGAGGGAAGAGGCCCAGCTCAACTTCCCTTTGTGCAAAGGTAACTGACTGGGGATGGGGCTTGAGCCCAGTCAAGGAAGTGGAAATGCATAAAAAGTGGGAAGGGGTTGGTCAGTGGGATCTGTGTTTGTTAATTGGCTCATATCTAGAGGAGAAGCAAACTTCCGACTATGATGGGGGGCAGTAAGTTAGAGCAAGGCACCCATCCAGCAAAGAAAGTTTGAATGTTTGCGTTTCAAAGAGACATTACAGTTCTGAATGGTAGAAGATTTACATCTCAAGGGAGAGAGAAAGGATTTATAATTGTAAACTTTCTAAAGTAACTGCTTTAAGAGAGGGATCAGGGGACTATCTGCCTGTCACCAGGTTTTGGTTGGAACAAATGGTAAATTCTTCAGGTGGCGTTCACTTTTCTCGGGCAGGCACTTTAGCTTTCAGCTCTTAGAACCTATGCTAGCGTTTAAGTCTTAGTGTGTGCGAAGGTGGGCGAAATCATTTGTGCTAAGAGTCTGTAGTTTTTATAGGGCATGGTTGGGCTGTAGTCAGGAAGAGGGCTCAGAGGAGCTTGAAAATGTGGTTCAGGAGAAGGTCTTTGTCACCTGATGGAAACCTGGGTTTTCTGTCTAGATGCAGAGCAGAGGGCTGGGATTTAAAGCCTGATGGCTGCTCTGGCCTCTCTGAGATGGATGTTTCTGGGTGGGACAGCATTTCTGGGTTTCTGATCTGAGGAGGGAGGTCACTCTTCCTACATCTGCTCTTGGAATATGGATAGTTTTCTCTAACACTACTGAATGCTTCAGGTGGCATAATTGCAAATCCGTTATTAGGAAGTAGATACCTTGTGTATATCTCACTCTGTAATTTTTTTTTTTTTTTTTTTGAGATGGAGTCTAGCTCTGTAGCCCAGGCTGGAGTGCAGTGGCCGGATCTCAGCTCACTGCAAGCTCCGCCTCCCGGGTTTATGCCATTCTTCTGCCTCAGCCTCCCGAGTAGCTGGGACTACAGGCGCCCGCCACCTCGCCCAGCTAGTTTTTTGTATTTTTAGTAGAGACGGGGTTTCACCGTGTTAGCCAGGATGGTCTCGATCTCCTGACCTCGTGATCCGCCTGTCTCGGCCTCCCAAAGTGCTGGGATTACAGGCTTGAGCCACCACTCCCGGCCCTCACTCTGTAATTTTAAAGAGACAAACCTTGTGGTTGGAATGAGGAGTTCTATAAGTATTCTCTGAAGAAGAGCCTGTTTTTCTAAATTTTGTCCTAACACCCTGAGGCTTGAGGTCTTGCCCATCATTGCTGTGCCTTGACTGGGGTGTAGGGAGAAGAACAGGGTGGACTAGGAGGCATGAAGCTATGGGATGCTGAGGCCCCACATCTCTGCTGTCATTGACCTGCTACTCTCCACTGCTCTGAGAGAGAAGATCTTGACCTGCGTTAGACATGCCCTCCTGTCCTTGTGCTGGCTGGCTGTGTCCCCTTTGCATTGATCTCTGTTAGGACCTTGTCATATTGTACTGTGATGTTTAGCATCTGTCACCCAGGCTGGAGTGCAGTGGTACAATCTCGGCTCACTACAACCTCTCCTTCCCGGGTTCAAGCGATTCTCATGCCTCTGTCTCCCCAGTAGCTGGGGTTACAGGCACCTGCCACCACACCTGGCTAATTTTTGTATTTTTAGTGGAGACGGAGTTTTACCATGTTGGCCAGGCTGGTCTTGAACTCTTGACCTCAAGTGGTCCACCCACCTCAGCCTCCCAAAGTGCTGGGATTACAGGCGTGAGCCCCCGAGCCCAGCCTTGTTTATCCTTATGCTCCTGGGGTCTAGGCCAGTGAATCAAGTAGGTCAATGTTGCCTGACCGAATTAGTGAATGAAATCATCTCCTCTCAGTGGACTACAGTTTTTTCATCCGTAAGTGAAGTGGTCTCTGCCAACAGTAGAATGATCAGCCCTGACATTCTATGATATCCTGCACCACATGGTGTAAAATATTAAGTAGTTCCTGTCTAGGTCTTCAGAAGGCATCAACAATTTAGACCCTTTCTGTATCCTTTAGTTTCTTAAACACAAATGCAAATAAGTATTTGTAAATAGAGGAAAACTAAATTGAGTTGAAAGAATACATTTATAAAGCAACATTGTAACTTTTTTTCTTAATGAGAACTTTTTAAGATTAGTTTTCTGCAAAACTTTAAATGTTAGTTTTAAAATATGTTCTTAAATATTTGACTTCTCTGGTATGGATTGTTTATTGTTTGAAATGTTTGTTCAGGTTTGAGACCAGCCTGGGCAACATAGTGAGACCCTGTCTTTACAAAAAAAAAAATACAAAAATTAACTGGGTGTGGTGGCACACGTGCTTGTAGTCCCAGCTACTAGGGAGGCTGAGGTGGGAAGATCACTTGAGCCTGGGAGATTGAGGCTGCAGTGAGCTGAGATTGCGCCACTGCACTCCAGCCTGGGTGACAGAGCGAGACCCTGTCTCAAAAGAAAAAGAAAAAAAGAGAAATGTTCGTTCTGTTTTAAGACTTCTAAATAGGTTAAAGACCAGGAAAACAATAAATATAAAGTAAACTTATGGTTTGCTTTTTCATCTCTTCTGACTCCACACTCATGAATTAATATTATAGATAAATGCTCCTATGTCTGTCTGGTAAGCAAGTGACAGCTTTTGAGCCTCAGCTTCTACATAATACATCTGGGTTATTTATAAATTGAATTTGTCACACACAAATGATGTTTCATGAGAAAGAAGATTCAATGATTTGTAAATCTCTCCTTTCTATCCCCACGGCCACTGCCCAGACACTTTACTTCAAATTTGACTTTATTTTCACCACTGATATTGATTAAAATGACATTTACTTGCCCAGAAAGCAAAAGAGGTCTTCAGCACAAACTATTGCTCCAACAAGCAAGCATAAATCACTGAGATTGAAATGTCATCTATCCTTATTGGCCAACCACATAATCTCCATGAAAATTCTCAACAGAGAGCAAGGAACTCGCTTTCTTCTAAGCAATGACAATTTGGATTAGCCTCGTGGCACTGGCATCTCTTCGTGTCTGGATGTCAGATGTTGGCTTGGCGCCTTTCTCCCTTATCAGGGGACATTTTGAACCCAGTTGCACCAGTATTCTCATGGATGGTGGCCTTTGATTCTTCTAGATTCAAGATTTGGCTCTTGTACTTTTCCTGCCAGTCCTCTACAATGTACTGGTGGTAGGGGTCATTGGAGTGTTCCTGTCTCTTGGATTTCACGGTGCTCACCAGGATGGCCACGATAATGAAAGAGAACATTCCAATCATCACCATGAGGTACAGGATGACATAGTAGAAGTTCTCAGCATCAACTTTGGCTTGGAGGGCCTCTTGCTCAGCTGTCGTGTTCCGGCGCCAATTGTCCATATAAGTAATAAAAATCCTTTGGAAGACGTCTTCCAGCGTCTGTGTGAAATTGGATAAAGTAGACATGCTTCCCTCCTGCTGTAATTTAAATAATACAATAGGTGAACAAAGTTAGGAAAACAGAACTTTTCTGGATTTGGCTATGTAAAGGTGGGAGGGAGATGCCAGAAGAGAAGTAATAGTATTTCTTCATCTCCTGGCTGGTGATTGAATGCTTATTTTGTTAGTCTTTAAACTGACTGTATACATTTTCACATTTTTTTTTTTACAATGCATGATTATTGTACAAGAAAAATGTTAAAGGCAGACAAAATTATATATATACACTTTGATATCTACATATGCATGTAAATACATGTATGTATGTATACATATGAAATACATATGCATGTAAATACATGTATGTATACATATGAAATGCATGTATGTATACATATGAAATACATATGAAATACATGTATGTATACATATGAAATACACATGCATGTAAATACATGTATGTATACATATGAAATACATGTATGTATGTATACTTATGAAAATGGAGAAAATATTAGAAGTACATAGATCAGAATGTTAACAGTGGGTGGTGTGCTTAAAGGTATATTTTCTTCTTTATGCTTTTCTCATATTCCACATTTTCATCAGCAATCTTGCATTACTTTTGTTTTTTAAAAAATTGGTAACCTCACCGAGGCGGGTGGATCACGAGGTCAGGAGATGGAGACTATCCTGGCTAACGTGGTGAAACCCTGTCTCTACTAAAAGTCCAAAAAAAAGAAAAAAGAAATTAGCCAGGAGTGGTGGCGGGTGCCTGTGGTCCCAGCTACTCAGGAGGCTGAGGCAGGAGAATGGTGTGAACGCGGGAGGCGGAGCTTGCAGTGAGCCGAGATCGCGCCACTACACTCCAGTCTGGGTGACAGAGCAAGACTCCATCTCAAAAAAAAAAAAAAAATGGTAACCTCATAAGAGCTAGAATAATGCCACCACATTCATAAGCACTCAACAAACGTCAGTTGAATGAACCAATGACTCATTTATGTTCTCTGTTTTTAGAGAGTTGTGGGGCATTATGAGATAACATCGAGGGAAAAGATTGCAGGGGCATTGACACACTCTCCAATTTGTTCCATCCCCTCTGTCTAGGTGGCACGTTGTCCCAAGTATCCTAAAGGGAGAGGTGTGTACATCCACATTTGAAAGAAGCATTTTAGGTAAGTGATGCCAAGAAACAATCTGAGAGATTATTCCTATGTTTCTTTTTTTTTTTTTTTTTTTTTTTTTTTTTTTTTTTTTTGAGACGGAGTCTCGCTCTGTCGCCCAGGCTGGAGTGCAGTGGCCAGATCTCAGCTCACTGCAAGCTCCGCCTCCCGGGTTTACGCCATTCTCCTGCCTCAGCCTCCCGAGTAGCTGGGACTACAGGCGCCCGCCACCTCGCCCAGCTAGTTTTTTGTATTTTTTAGTAGAGACGGGGTTTCACCGTGTTAGCCAGGATGGTCTGGATCTCCTGACCTCGTGATCCGCCCGTCTCGGCCTCCCAAAGTGCTGGGATTACAGGCTTGAGCCACCGCGCCCGGCCTATTCCTATGTTTCAAATCCATCTCTCCTTTTCATCCCCACTGGCACTGCCCAGCCGCCAGCGTCTCTCACCTGAATAATATAATGCCAGCAGTGTAACACAACACAATCCTCCCCAGAGCCATCTCTTTGGGGTTATATGTGACCCTCTCTGCCTTGAATAGCCATCATCAATGTGCCTTTTTTTTTTCTTTTTCCCGGAATCTCGCTTTTGCCCAGGCTGGAGTGCAGTGGCATAATCTCTTCTCATTGCAACCTCTGCCTCCTGGGTTCAAGAGGTTCTCCTGCCTCAGCCTCCCAAGTAGCTGGCACTACAGGCACGTTCCACCACACCTGGCTAAGTTTTGTGTTTTTGGTAGAGATGGGGTTTTACCATGTTGGCCAGGCTGGTCTCGAACTCCTGTTCTCAGGTGATCCACTCACCTTGGCCTCCCAAAGTGCTGCAATTACAGGCGTCAGCCACTGTGCCCGGCCAGTGTGCCTTTTTGAAGAGGGAAATTATAGTGTCATTTGTTTGCTTGTAAAATGATGCGATGGTTGTTCTTAAAATCAAGCCCTAATTCCTTAACAGCATTTACCCCATTGGCTTAGCAGGCTCCTGACCACCTCCTCAGTTACCCTTTGCTCACTACAGTTCGGTCACACCTGACATCTTCCTTCCCTGTCAGTAAGCTCTCTTGCCTCAGGACATCAGCACATCCTGTTCTCTCAACCTAGAATACCTTTGCCTTTCTCTTCCACCTGAGATCATGCCACTGCACTCCAGCCTGGGTGACAGAGCAAGACTCTGTCTCAAAAAAATAATAATAATAATAATAAAATTAATTAATTAATTAATTAATTAAATTAAATATTTTGCCTTGCAATCGTTTGCCTTGATGTTTGCCCTGATGTCTAAAGCCCCACAATTCTCTAAAAACAGAGATGTATAAAAAAGCACATGTATATAATTCTCTGAAAACAGAGAATATAAATGAGTAATTGCTCCATTTAACTAACATTTGTTGAGTGCTTGTTATAAATACGGCATGATTCTAGCTGGTGTGAGGTTACCAATCTTTGTAACCTCCTCATTGTTTAGTTTCCAGCTAGTTGTCCCTTCTGAGACTACTTCCCTGGCTCTACTCTAAATCACTTCCCACCACCAGCACCATTTTCCTCCAACAGCATCTCCTTTTTCTTCAAAAGCACACGTCACATGCAGTAACTAAATGTGTGTGTATATATTTATATTACTTTTGTTTAAAAAAGATTGGTAACCTCACACCAGCTGGAATAATTCCATATTTATAACAAGCACTCAACAAATGTTAGTTAAATGGAGCAATTACTCATTTATATTCTCTGTTTTCAGAGAATTATGTACGTGTGCTTTTTTATACATCTCTGTTTTTAGAGAATTGTGGGGCTTTAGATATCAAGGCAAACGATTGCAAGGCAAAAGATTTTATTTTACTTTTTTTTATTTTATTTTTCTTTTGAGACAGAGCCTTGCTCTGTCACCCAGGCTGGAGTGCAGCAGCACGATCTCAGCTCACTGCAACCTCTGCCTCCCAGGTTCAAGTGATTCTCCTGTCTCAGCCTCCCAAGTAGCTGGGACTGCAGGCACTTGCCACCATGCCCAGCTAATTTTTTGTATTTTTAGTAGAGACGGGGTTTCACCGTGTTAGCCAGAATGGTCTTGATCTCCTGACCTCGTGATCCACCTGCCTTGGCCTCCCAAAGTGCTGGAATTACAGGTGTGAGCCACTGCTCCCGACCAAGTTTTTTTGTATATATATATATATATATATATGTATGTATGTGTGTGTATATATATGTATGTATGCATATATGTATGTATGTATATATATATATGGTGTGTGTGTGTGTGTGATTATTGGTTTAGGGTCTCATCTTTCCAACTCGGCTGTCATGTCTGCCAACTTTGTCTAGCTCGGTATAGCAGATTTCTGACACATAGAAGGCACTCAGTGGACATTTGATGCATGAATTAAAGTGCCAGGTACTATGGTAGGCGATGAAACTTCAGAGATGACAGGAACTTTGTGAAAGGCTCGGTTGAATGGGAGAGACCAAATCAAAGACAATGCAATGTGCAAAGAGTTGTAACAGGTATGGACAGAAAGATAAGGGGGCTCAGAAAACGGAGCTGAACACGGTTCACAGATGGGGCAAGTGGGTTTCAACACAGCTGGAAGGAGCACAGGCAGGAGGTGAACCCGTGACTAGCCACTAGTAAAAGGCCCATCATCCCAGCAGTGGGTTTGCTGCTGGCATTCTAAAGACCTGCCGTCTGTAGCATGTGACTTTTCTTTCCTTCATGAAAAGAGAAGTTTCAGATCTCCCCCATCTGGGAAAAGAATTTCATTAACTGAATAAACAAACCTATTAAACAAATAAACTTGCAGGCATTTCTCCCACAGAACATCCCTCCCCAGGATCTTCCTCATTGAGAATTACCGTCACCAAGATAATATACTCTTCTCTGTCTGATGTTTTAAGTTCTATTACTTAGAGAGCTCTCAGATCTTTCTCTCCCTCTTCTGGTCACACAGACTAGTGGGCTGGAAGGAAACTTAACAAATAGATAAGATTGTCCCAGGGTATATACCAAGCATTATTTCCTAAGCAATGTAACAGAGATGTGCTTTTTTCCCCTTTTTAAATGATATAGTCTGCTGTGAAAGTTAGCTGAGCTGGCTTTAATCCACTCAAGACTTTGCCAGTGGCTCTTTTACCCTTTTATTTTCATTTTATTTTGTATTAACTCTTTTTTAAAATAAAAAAGTAGTGATGAGTTCTCACTATGTTGTCAAACTCCTAGCCTCAAGTGATCGCCCTGCCTCAGCCTCCCAAGATGCTGGGATTACAGGTTTGAGCCAACGTGCCAGGCCTTTTTTTTTAAGAGACAGTGTCTGGTTCTGTGGGTATAGTTCTTTTTCTCTCGTAGGAACCCCGGCCAGCTGTTACCAGTCCACAGTACTTTCCCTGACCTCCCCAGGTCTAGGCAGAGGCCCTTTTTCTGTGCCTCTTCTGCAAACGACCATGTTGGTTTTGTTTTCGTTTTTCAATTACCCGTGTATTCTGTGCTTATTCATGTGATCCTCAAAACCACTCTATAAACTCCTACCTTCAGGATATTTAGTGAGATTAAGTAACTGAGTCCCGATGACAGGAGAGCTTGAGCCCCTGGAAGGCAGGGATTGCTTTACTCATCTCTGAATCCCAGGGCCGTACACAGCGATGGGTACGTAGCAAATCTTAAGTTTGTTGAATGAATGTGTGAATGAATGACAGTTCCTCTCTCTGTGGAATTCACTTGGAAACTACCAGAACAGTGATTCTTAATTTATTCTTAACGGGTGTGGGAATTGGGGGAGGGGGAGGGGCGGTGCCAAAGATCCCTCGCAAAGTAAAATAAAATGATGTGACTTTATTTTTCCCCAAGAAAGTATACATATGCACGTAGGAAGCTCTACATTCAATTTCAGGGGACTCCTGGGCCCCCTGAGGCCCATCCAAGAATCTCTGCCACAAAAGGTCTTTGAGATGAGGGACTTCAGTGCTGGATTCCACTGGATTCATTTGGGTTTGTTTCCAGGTGCAGGCATGGCAGCGTTCACCAGCCTTTTAGAGCTAAGTGGCCCCAAATGCCAGTCATTTGTTCAAGCCTTCTAATGTGAACAAAGGCCCCACTGCTAAGCAGGTCAGGAGGTGCTTTGTGATAAGACTTAATCACAGGGATGAAAGGGCCTACAGGGATTAAATACCTGAGTGCTGACCCCTGGCCAGGCCAAATAAACAAGATCCAAAAGGGATTTGGCTTTTGCACACGGATGCGTGAGATGTGGCTGAGTGACCCACGCCTGCTTCATGACCACAGGGAACAAACAAATCACAGTGTGTGAAAACAGTTCCATTGAAGGACATTATACCAAGACATTCAAATTATAAGTGGGTTGATTTCAATTTTTTATTCCCAGAATTACTGTTTAACTGATAGACATCAACCATATTTGGAGGCGCAGTGGTTTACACCTGTAATCCCAGCACTTCGGGAGGCTGAGGCAGGAGGATTGCTTGAATCCAGGAGTTTGAGATCAGCCTGGACAACATAGTGAGACACCACCTCTACAAAAAATAAAAAATTAGCTGGATGTGGTGGCACACTCCTATAGTCCCAGCTACTCAGGAGGCTGAGGTAGGGGGATAGCTTGAACCTGGGAGGTCAAGGCTGCAGTGAGCCATGATCACACCACTGCACTCAGCAGTGACAGTGAGACCCTGTCTCAAAAATCAAAACAAAACAAACCATATTTGGTATACATACTTATCCTACCCCTAAGTAGAATATCATAATAGGCATTTACTTTAGTAATGCTAAGACAGCTATTATTTATGTTCTCTGGAATTATATGAAATGGCCATTTATGTATAAGTTAGAAGTGGTCAAATATGGGCAATTCATGTGTATCAACCTAGGAGGACCTCCATTTCCAGTGAATACTTCTTGCTGAGTCCTAGCACAGGCTGCGCCCTGGAGATCATTTAGGCTGGTTTGCTCTCTGATAGGTGGAATAACTATAGCCTAGAAAGCTTAAGTCACCTGTCCAAGATCACAGGCCTCTCAAGTTGGCCGCAATGCCTGCACTAGAACTCACGTCACCCAAGCCAGTGGCCAGCACTGACTGTCCTAGCAGAGGTCACACATTCCAATAACTCTCTGTTTTCATTGCTGTGACCAGTTGGCTCAACTGGGTACAAGACATAAGATCAAGACCACGGTTTGAGCTTACACATGTCATTAGTGGTGCCCTGTCCCTAGGCTACAGAATGATCCCCTAATTCCAGCCATTCCTGTCACAAATGTGTGTTATTCATGACAAGGGCAATCAGGACACTATTAGGAAAGTAACATTCCTTTGACCCCAAAGTCCAAAGTTTTCTTTTCTTTTCTTTTTTTGAGATGGAGTCTTGCTGTGTCACCCAGGCTGGAGTGCAGTGGCACAATCTGGTCTCACTGAAAGCTCTGCCTCCTGGGTTCATGCCATTCTCCTGCCTCAACTTCCCGAGTAGCTGGGACTACAGGCGCCAGCCACCACACCCAGCTAATTTTTTTGTATTTTTAGTAGAGATGGGTTTCACCATGTCGGCCAGGCTGGTTTCAATCTCCTGACCTCAGGCGATCCACCTGCCTTGGCCTCCCAAAGTGCTGGGATTACAGGCGTGAACCACCATGCCTGGCCCCAAAGTTTTCTTTTCTTGAAACATGGTAGATCATTAGCATCACCTGGGCCTACAAAAGGCAGCAAAGTCTTTCATTTTCATATCAAGAAGAGAAAACAATATGATTACCTACATTTACCATGAATCCTCCATTTAAAAAAACTCTCGAAATTTTTGTTCTAAGGCAATTAACAAAGAAGTGAGTACGGAAAACACAAGAAGGAAAGAAGGAAGAGTGGATGAGGAGCCAGGCCATATACCAGGAAAATAATTCCTTTTAGCATTTTCTGGAAAAGGCAAATAGATAACTTTGTTACTTAATTCCTCAAAAAATAAAGAATGTATACTAAGACTTACCTATGCAGTGTGTAGGCAGGATGAAATTCCTTTCCAAAGCCAGGCTGTTCTGAACCTTCTTGCTGGTATTAACGAGCTCTCTTGTGGGTTGCACACAAGCCTCAGCCTGCTGGGCACCTTCACCTTACAACCATCTAAGCCCTTGCAACTGCAGTCTGCAATCCTAGGCTTTTATGAACCCACATGTTTAATCTAATCGTATGTGGAAAGTTAAATACTAACTGGCAGTTAGAATTCACCTTGGTGCCTGATGGAGTGGGTGCCTCAGGGACTCTGGCTTTGGGCAGAGTGGCACAAGTCCCTGCTCTGGGACCCTTCCTGCCAGCTCCAGCCAGGGAAGGACCTGGGCACAGTGAGCATCTCTCCCCAGAAGAAGTCTTCCTCTTAGGGTAGGCTTGGGAGACAGCAGCATTCCCTGCCAGAACACGTGGGAAGGGCCGGTGGCTCACGCCTGTAATCCCAGCACTTTGGGAGGCTGAGGCAGGAGGATAACCTGAGATCAGGAGTTCGAGACCAGGCTTGCCAACATGGTGAAACCCCATGTCTACTTAAAAAATGCTACTCTGTCCCTGCTACTCTGGAGGCTGAGGCAGGAGAATCACTTGAACCCAGAAGGCAGAGGTTGCAGTGAGCTGAGATCATACCATGGCACTCCAGCCTGTGTGACAGAGTGATACTCTGTCTAAAAAAAAAAAAAAAAAAAAGAGAAGGAGAAAGGAAAAAGAAGAAAGAAGAAGAAAAAAAGACATGAGAAGGACAGGGCCCCAGAGAGAGGAGTCAATAACAGCCATCTCTGGGTTGTTGGTGTGGGTTGAGGATGTCAGTATAATTCCAGGCAAGTGCCATGTTCTGAAGATACTAAATACGCTAAATTTTGTGTAAATACTCCTCCATGGGACCATTTCCAAATGACTTTATAACAACATTGTTGTCTTGTAAAAGAGAAACGAGCGGCAAGGGTACTAAAGTACTACATGGAGGAGATGGAAGTAAGTCCAACAAAGAGGTTTTGAGGTTTTCGTTTTTGTTTGTTGTTGTTGTCGTTGTTTTGAAACAGAGTCTTACTCTGTCTCACTCTGTCACCCAGGCTGGAGTGCAGTGGCACAGTCACAGCTCACTGCAGCTTTGAACTCTTGGGCTTGAGGGATCCTCCTGCCTCAGTCTCCCAAGTAATGGGACTACAAGTGTGTACTACACCTGGCTAATTTTTATTTTTTGTAGAAATAGGGCCTTGCTCTGTTGCCCAGGCTGGTCTCAAACTCTTGACCACAAGGGATCCTCCAGCCTCAGCCTCCTAAGGCACCGGGATTACAGGTGTGAGCCATGGTACCTGACCCCCAGCAAAGTATTTAAAGACCTAGCAAGAGCTAAGCAAACTCTACTTACCAAAAGATCCTTTACTATCATGATGGGGACCCTCGGATTTGGGAGAACTGAGTCTTTGTATTGGCTGTCATTTAGGAGTGCTTTTATTGTATTAACCTCAGGTAACCATTGCCACAACCTGATGTAGAAGGTACTATGAACTTAGCCAAGGGAATCAGGGCACAAGAGGTCCAATGACATGGAGATGGAGCCATTTGGATTTGAATCCAATTTAAATGGCAGCCACGGAAGTTACATTCACTCACTCAAAATCACTTCAAGGTCATGTGGGTGGTCATTACTCTGTAACTTGTCTCATGGTTTTGTAAAAGGAAGGTTCACTTTGTTTTAAAATTGGAGTTTCATATTAAATGCTGCTCTGAACCATGTGGCTTGAAGCACACTGGGTGGCAAGAGGAAGATGGCTAAGATTTAAAATGATCTACAAATTATTGCAGAGTTAGCGTTATTACGTGTATTTTAAAGAAATAGAAGGATCCCTTTAACTCCGCACAAGCTTCTCATTAACACCATTTGTCCTCATGGGTTGCCTTCACTGAACAAGATAGGCAAACTCAGCCAGGAGGAACACTTTGATGGTGCAACTCAGTTCACCATGCCTCTGCAGAAACGGAAGCAAAACGTTCTAGTAATTCTGCTAGGAGACGGTGCCACCTGCTGGTGGGAACAGGGAACTGAGGCCAATCTTCTAACAGCCCTTGTGGTTTAACTTCACTCTTGAATTCTCCCGGTGCCCAGGAGAGGAGAATCAAAGCAGCGTGTTTGTCTACGCTTTGGTAATTACAGGCAGAACTGGACGGCGATGTGTCAGGGAGGCTGGCAAACCAGGTGAGCAAATTACTTACTGTCCCTGGTCTTTGGATTCTTCGTTTGTAAGATAGAGATAATAAGAGTTCCTGCTCATTTGGCTTGTTATAAAAGTTAAATGTGATCACAGATATGCAGCACATGGCACAGAACCTGGCGCGAGGTAGGATAGTAAGTGCCCTACACATATTAGCTTTTGCTATTTTTTTTTTTTTTTTTTTTTGAGACGGAGTCTCGCTCTATCGCCCTGGCTGGAGTGCAGTGGCGGGATCTCAGCTCACTGCAAGCTCCGCCTCCCGAGTTCCCGCCATTCTCCTGCCTCAGCCTCCAGAGTAGCTGGGACTACAGGCGCCCGCCACCTCGCCCGGCTAGATTTTTGTATTTTTCAGTAGAGACGGGGTTTCACGGTGTTAGCCAGGATGGTCTCGATCTTCTGACCTCGTGATCCACCTGTCTCGGCCTCCCAAAGTGCTGGGATTGCAGGCTTGAGCCACCGCGCCCGGCCAGCTTTTGCTATGATTTTAAAAGAAATAAGCAAGACCACATGCCAGTGAAAAGGAGAGCTTGACCAGACCTCACCAGTTAAAAGAATGTTCTAGCACCAGGTGAAGAGTAGCTCCTTAATGGTTAATTTTTAGACAGGTCTTACCCATACCCCGCTACACAATTCACAAAACGAGATTGAGAAACTGGAAGGAGACAGTTTGGATCTGTGTCCCCACCCAAATCTCATGTTGAATTGTAATCCCCAGTGCTGGAGGTGGGCCTGGTGAAAGGTGATTGGCTTATGTGAGCCATCCTCCTAGTGCTGTTCTTGTGGTAGAGTTCTCACGAGATCTGGTTGTTTAAAAGTGTGTAGCACCTCCCTGCATCCCCCTTCCTCCTGCTCCAGCCACATAAGGTGTGCTTGCTTCCCCTTTGCCTTTTGCCATGATTGTAAGTTTCCTGAGGCCTCCCCAGAAACTGAGCAAATGCCAGCACCATGCTTCCTGTACAGCCTGTGGAACTGTGATCCCATGAAACCTTTTTTCTTTGTAAATTACCCAGTCTCAGGTGTTTCTTTATAGCAATGTGAGAATGGACTAAGGCATGGAATGAGATGGGGTCTGGAAGAAATGGATGCAAAAGCAAATATGACCCTTATGCAGTTAGAGGCTGGAGAAGAAAATGGAAGGGGAGAGTTGCTGAGTGTTCCTAACAGGCTGCAGCCTCCTTAATCTCTGCAGCAGGCTCAATGGATTCACTCGACATCATCCCCAGCAAGCAAGTGAAATGGTACATGCCTAGAAAACAAGAGACATAAAAGCAAAGGTTCTCTTTGAAAATCAGATTGCAGGCTCGGCATGATGGCTCACGCCTGTAATCCCAGCGCTTTGGGAGGCCGAGGTTGGCAGATCACTTGAGGTCAGGCGTTCAAGACCAGCCTGGCCAACATGATGAAACCCTGTCTCTACTAAAAATACAAAAATTAGCCAGGCATGGTGGCACACACCAAGTCCCAGCTACTTGGGAGGCTGAAGCATGAGAATTGCTTGAACCCGTCAGGCAGAGGTTGCAGTCAACCGTGATCGTGCCACTGCACTCCAGCCTGGGCAACAGAGCAAAACTCCGTCTCAATAAAAAAAAAAAAAAAAAAAAAAAAAAAAAAATCAAATCAAATTGCAACCGACACCTTTACAAGAGCTCTTTTGCCTACATATTTAGTGTGTTTTTAAAATCCAAGGAGTTGAGTCTGCATTTGGATATAAAATCAGATGTTATTCAGCTTGCCATCCAGCAATAACAGAAAACAAAATTCTTTCAAAAAGGAAGAGCTGGCCGGGCACAGTGGCTCACGCCTGTAATCCCAGCACTTTGGGAGGACGAGGAGGGTGGATCTGATTTGCTTTCCGGGAAACTGATTTGCTTTCCAGGAAACTGCTTTGCTTTCTAGGAAACCGATTTGCTTTCTAGGAAGCTGATTTGCTTTCCAGGAAGCTGATTTGCTTTCTAGGAAACCAGGGCGAGTATTAAATGACCAGCAAGTAGGCAAGGCTACGAGCAAAACTGCACATTTATTTTTGGTCCCCCAGCTTCAGGAAAGAAGGTGTGGGGGAGGGGTGAGGTCCGTCGGTCTCCGGCAGGGGAGGCCGGGGGAGTCACCCGGTGGAGCTCTCGGGTGGAGTTCCTACAGTCCCGAGAGGAGTGAGGGCTGAGGAAGTGCGCACCGTGCGCCCACCGAGAGCGGCTTTTATGTCCTGGGCCTGGGAGTGGGAGGGCAGTGGGCGGGACATAGGTGGGTCGGGGCTGGGCGGTAGGCGTGGCTAGGTGGGTTCCGGTTTTTCTCCGTCGGAGGTCGGGTTGCACCTGTGCAGTTGACCTGTGTCTTTCCCGGGCGCGGGAAAGCTGACGGTGAAGAAGCCGGAACTGCGCCATCTTGCCTCCGTTCGTCCAAACAGTCCAACCTTTTATTGATAATAGTGATAAGGGGCGCCATGGTCTGTCTGGCTACTTCCTGCTGTTAAGGGTCGTCGTTAAGGTTGGAGTCTATGGTTGGTATTTGGACGTACAGATGAAGAGGCATCTGGTTGAAGGTGACGCGCGTGATCTCTTGAACTTTGGCTCAGAGAAATTTGATTAAAACAGGAGCGAGACATAAGACAAAACAGAGGATTAGTATGGGAATTAGGAATGGGCTATATAGAGTATGGCGAGAAATTGGGATGAGCGTAAGAGGTCAGGGAACATGTGGTGGTTGGGAGAGTTTGGTGAATTTGAGACGGGTAGGGGTAAGTCTAGTAGATGTCCACTGATTGTCTTCTGTGGGGGCCTTTTTTAATTGTGTTATATGGACCCAGTGCGTGTGTCCTAGAAGTTTGGCTGCTGTGTATGTAGATAGGAGGACAGTATAGGGACCTTTCCACCTGGGTTGAAGATCTTTGGCTTGGATATTTTTTAAGTATACTTGGTCTCCTGGGCTGAGAGAGAGATGTGGGCTATAGGTGTCTGTTGGAGGGGGGTGTGCTAGTTCTGCATGTTGTCTCAGGGGTTGTCTCAAGAGGGTGAGGTATGGGAGATAAGTTGCCAGCGGGGAAGAAAGGGTGGGTAACTGCTGGAGGGTGAGGGGTCGGCCTTAAACTAATTCAAACGGACTGAGGCCTGTCGGACTCCGTGGGGCTGCTCGCAGCCGGGTTAGGGCTAAAGGAAGGAGAGTTACCCACGATTGTCGAGTCTCGAGGGAGAGTTTGGTGAGCTGTTGTTTGATGAGTCCGTTAGCCTTTTCTACCTTACCAGAAGACTGAGGTCTATAAGGAATGTGGAGTTTCCAGGTGATGTGTAGGAGGGCTGCCACCTGTTGGACTACCTTAGAGACGAATGCTGGGCCGTTGTCAGACTGAAGAGTGAGCGGGAGGCCAAACCTAGGAATAATGTGTTCGGTGAGTATGGAGGCAACTATATTGGCGGTTTCTCCTGTAGTAGGATAGGCTTCTATCCATCCTGAAAAAGTGTCCACAAGGGTTAAGAGGTATTTGAATTTTTTATGTTTTGGTATATGTGTGAAATCAATTTGCTGGTCTTCGCCTGGTTGGTGTCCTCTGAGTTGGTGGCTGGGATGGGGATTACGCAATGTGCCTTGAGGATGTGTCTTTAGGCAGATAGGGCACTGCTGGTTGATTGTAAGTAAATGTTTTTGTAGTGCTGGACGGTGGAGGAGGGGATTTAGAAAATTGTATAAGGCTTTGGGTCCTATATGTAAAGAATTATGTATGTCTGTTAGAATGGTATGGAGTTGTGTTTCAGGAATAACTAATTTGTTATCAATATATATCCAGTCATCTGAAGTTAGTTTGGCTGTTGGATTTTGTAATAGTTTGGCCTTTTCCTCTTGGGTGTAAATAAGGGTATATTGAGGAGAGAGAAAACAAATAGAGGGAAACGTGGGGGTGGAGAATCCGGCCGCCGATTTGTCAGTGGTGTCGGCAAAACTATTGCCAGCTGCTACCGGGTTAGATGGAGTTTGGTGGCCTCTACAATGTATAATGGCTACCTTGGAAGGTGCCGACAGTGCATCTAGTAGTTTGAGTATTTGTTTTTTGTTGATAATAGGGGTACCGCAGGTGGTTAAAAACCCTCTCTCTTTCCAGATGACTGAATGGGTGAATGCAATTAGGAAAGCATATTTAGAATCTGTGTATATGTTTACTGTTTTTCCTTTTGATAGGAGGAGTGCCTTGGTTAGTGCAGTGAGTTCTGCCTGCTGTGATGTGGTCCCTTGTGGTAGGGGTTTTGCCTCTAAAACTGTGGAGGAGGTAACTACTGCATATCCTGCCTGTCTGTTTCCTTGAGGGTTGATAAAGGAGCTGCCATCCACAAATAGGGTTAGTTGTGCATTCTGAAGGGGCTGATCATGCAAGTGTGGGTGGCTGAGGGGTTGAGCCTCCAGGACTTCAGGACAAGAATGTTTAGTATGAGGTGGGTTGAGAGGGTCTGGCAGTAAAGTGGCTGGATTTAGAGAGGAGCAAACTTCTAAAGTAACAGTGGGGTCTTCTATGAATAAGAGATGGAAAAGTTGGAGCCAGGATGGAGTTAAGTGGCTAATACTTTTATGAGAGATAAGATCTTGAAGGCGGTGTGTGGAGAGGACTGTTAGATTACTGCCTCTAATGAGCTTTTTCGCTTCCTGGGTCAGGCAGGCTGCTGCTGCCAACGCACGCAGACAGGGTTGCCAGCCTTGTACAGTTGGGTCTAGTTGTTTGGATAGATAGGCCACAGGGCGGTGGGTGCTGCCGACAGGCTGGGCTAAGAGACCAACTGCCACTTTCTGCCTTTCATCTGTAAAGAGTTGGAAGGGACTCTGGAAATCAGGCAGTGAGAGAGTGGATTGTGAAAGAAGGCAAGCTTTTAAGCGGGTGAAATGAGTCGAGATTAACTTGGGGTTGGACAGAGGCCCATGTGGGGTTTCTTTAACTGTGGTGTATAAAGATTTGGCTAAGATTCCAAAATTGGGGATCCAATGTCTGAAAAAGCCTATTAGACCTAAGAAGGATTGAACTTCTTTTGCATCTTGAGGGGGAAGAAGGTATCGTATTAGGGCCACACGGTCGGTCGTTAGTGACCGGGTTGTTGGGGTGATTTCAATTCCCAAGTATGTGACGGTTTGGCGAGAAATTTGGGCCTTGTTTTTAGATACCCTATAACCTAGTGAGCCTAAATGGTTGAGGAGAGTTGCAGTGTCTAGAAGAGAGTCTTGTTTGCTAGGGCTACAGATTAGGAGATCATCTACATACTGCAGAACTTTGCTATTGGTGAGGGGACAGGAGGCCAGGTCTCTTGCTAAGGCCTGACCGAAGAAGTGGGGGCTGTCCCGGAACCCTTGTGGGAGGACTGTCCACGTCAGTTGAGTGGAGGTGTGTGTGTCTGGGTCTTCCCATGTGAAAGCAAAAAGGAACTGGCAGTCTGTGTGTAGGGTTATGGTAAAGAAAGCATCCTTAAGGTCTAGCACAGTAAAATAAGTAGAATTGGTGGGGATATGGGACAGAAGGGTGTAAGGGTTGGGAACTACAGGGTGTGTTGGACGGATAGCCTCATTGACTAGCCGAAGATCCTGTACTAACCTACACGTTCCGTCTGCCTTTTTGACTGGAAGTATTGGAGTATTACAGGGGGAATGGGTGTGGACAAGAATATGTTGGCTAAGTAGCCGTGTGATAATTGGCTTTAAGCCCTGTAGATGTGTCGGAGAGAAAGAGAATTGGGGGCAGTTTGGGAAACGAGTGGGGTCTTTGAGCTTGACAAGAACTGGTGGGTGGTGGGCCGCTATGACCGGGATGGAAGTGTCCCACACTTGAGGGTGTACAAAAATTGGGAAGATGGGGGGTGGGGATGGCATAGGAGGAACATGTGCGCATGCAAAAAGCATGAACAACAGGTCATGAGGGGATTGAAGGGGAGTAGATGAGGTGGTGGGAATGGATATGGAGGCCCTTAAGGTGCTCAGGATGTCTCAGCCTAATAAAGGGGTAGGGCATGAGGGTATAATGAGGAACGAGTGCGCAAAGTAATTGTTGGCCAGGCAGCAATTAAGGAGGGGAGTTTTTCGTGGAGTGGATGGCTTTCCAGTTACTCCTACTACGGAGATATTGGATGGAAGGCTAGGTCCAGAGAAGGATGGCAAAACAGAATAGGTAGCCCCGCTGTCGATCAAAAAATTAATTGTCTTACCTGCTACCAGGAGAGTTACCCGCGGCTCGGCGAGGGTGATGGGGGTCCCCGAGTCTCGGCACCTTCAGTTGTTGTCGTCCAGATGTAGGAGCTGGAAGGAGCTCCCAGGATCCTGGGAAAGGGGGTCACGTCGAGATGTGGCATCTGTTCTCAGGGTGGGGCAATCAGACTTCCAGTGTCCTTCCTGTTGGCAAGCAGGGCAGGGGGTTGCTGGTGGACGAGGGTTAGGACATTTGCTGGCCCAGTGTCCTGACGCCTTGCACTTATAGCAAGGCTGCGTTGGGGCTCGGGGACCTTGTGGACACCTGTTGGCATAGTGTCCTGCCTTGCCGCACTTATAGCAGGCTCCTTTTTAGTCTTGGAGTCTGCGGGGTGTGTGCTCTCTGGTCTGGGGTTACGACTGGGTTGTAAAGCCGTCGCTAGGAACTGCACTTTCTGTTTGAGGCGAGCCTGTCGCTGTGCCTCAGCCGTCTCCTCTCTGGAGTTATAGACCTTACAGGCCAGTTTAATTAGGTCTTGTATTGGTGTCTCGGGACCATTTTCCACCTTTTGGAGTTTTTTGCGAATATCGGGAGCTGATTGGGAAATGAAATGAGATGCCAAAATAGTGGCCCCTGTGGGGGAGGCCGGATCTAGTCGGGTATATTGGGTTAGAGTCTCAGTTAGCCTATTTAGGAATGCAGCTGGATTTTCTTCCGGATTTTGAGAAATTTATTTTAATTTGTTGAAATTTATGGCCTTGTTTGAAGCCATTTGCATACCAGCCAACAGGCACTGGACCATGATGTCTCTCCTACGGCACCCAGGCTGGCCTACCTGGTAGTCCCAGTCTGGGTCTGCCGAGGGGGCTGCTTGTTCCCCTAGTGGAATGGTGGCGTCAGTTAAATGTTGTTGGTTGGCGTGCTGCCTGGCGGCCACTAGGATGCACTCTTGCTCCTCAGGGTTTAGGGTAGAGGTTAGGATAACCTGGAGGTCATGCCAAGTTAAGTCATAGGCCAGACAAAGGTATCTAAATTCCTTTATGTATACAGTGGGATTAGCTGAGAAATCCCCTAAACGCTTCTCAATGTTGGAAAGGTCAGCTAGTGAAAAAGGGACATGTACTCTGACTACCCCCTCCGCCCCAGCTACCTCCCGCAAAGGCGCTAACACTGTAGGAGGGTGTGGGGCAGGAGTGGGGGCGCCAGCAGGGCACCTAGAGCAGGTGTGGGCAGAGATAGGGGACCCTAGGCGGCCGGCTGAGGACGTGGAAGGGGGCACGGGAGCGAGCGGGCCACCAGTCGATGAGGAGGAAGGAAGAGGAGTCTGGGCAGGAAGGGAGGGGGTGGAGAGAGCGGGGAGAGAAGGAGGAGTATAGGGCAGGTCGGGACGAGAGCGTAAGGCCCAAAAGCCTTGTATGTAATTAATTTCAGACCACTTGCCTAGTCGCTGGCAGAAATTGCTGCTAGGGTGCCCTCTGGTGGCCATTGAGACTGATTGTCTAGTTTGTATTGGGGCCACGCCACAGTGGAGAGGAAAATTAACCGCTTTCTTTTGAGGTCTTGTTGGAGTTGTAGAGTTTTTAGATTGGCTAGGAGGCACCCTAAAGGGGTGCTCTTTGGCAATTTGGACTGGGGGTTTCCCATTTGTTTCGTCTTTACTTGCACAATGGACACAATGGAAGTGGAAGTGGAAGTGGATCTCTGCCTGGCTTCAAAGTGTCCTTTGGAACCAGCAGAGACAGACTGGAGGCTCTTGGAGCCAAGGTGGAGATTACCTTCAGGCGGACGTCTCCGTCCTGAACGGGTCTCCCGAGCCACTTGGTGGCTCAAAAGTGGGCCTCGGACCTGTGCAGGATTTTTGGTCGAGGGAGGTAAAGAGGAGACAAGGGCACTTACCCCAGAGAGGCCGTGAGAGTGAGGGAAGCGGGTCTCAGATCCTGGTCCGTCCGCGGCGTGGAAGCAGGAGGAGGTTCCTCAATCCTCAGAGGCCTGAGGAGAGGAGGGGTCTCCTCCTGGGTTTCGGCACCAGCTGATTTGCTTTCCGGGAAACTGATTTGCTTTCCAGGAAACTGCTTTGCTTTCTAGGAAACCGATTTGCTTTCTAGGAAGCTGATTTGCTTTCTAGGAAACCAGGGCGAGTATTAAATGACCAGCGAGTAGGCAAGGCTAGGAGCAAAACTGCACATTTATTTTTGGTCCCCCAGCTTCAGGAAAGGTGTGGGGGAGGGGTGAGGTCCGTCGGTCTCCGGCAGGGGAGGCCGGGGGAGTCACCTGGTGGAGCTCTCGGGTGGAGTTCCTACAGTCCCGACAGGAGTGAGGACTGAGGAAGTGCGCACCATGTGCCCACCGGGAGCGGCTTTTATGTCCTGGGCCTGGGAGTGGGAGGGCAGTGGGCGGGACATAGGCGTGTCGGGGGCCAGGTGGTAGGCGTGGCTAGGCAGGTTCCGGTTTTTCTCCGTCGGAGGTCGGGTTGCGCCTGCGCAGTCGACCTGTGTCTTTCCCGGGCATGGGAAAGCTGATGGTGAAGAAGCCGGAACTGCGCCATCTTGCCTCCGTTCGTCCAAACAGGATCACAAGGTCAGGAGTTAGAAACCATCCTGCGTAACACGGTGAAACCCCATCTGTACTAAAAAATTAGACGGGCGTGATAGCGGGCACCTGTAGTCTCAGCTACTCGAGAGGCTGAAGCAGGAGAATGTTGTGAACCCAGGAGGCAGAGCTTGCAGTGAGCCAAGATTGTGCCGCTGCACTCCAGCCTGGGTGACAGAACGAGATTCCCCCTCAAAAAAAAAAAAAAAAAAAAGGAAGAGGTGTAGGAGACTGTTTCTCAGGAGTGTGCCTTTCAAGCTACCTGTACTATTCTGAGGGCACTGTTGTGGGTGCAAACTACTGAGTTAACGAGACGTCTGAGATGGGACATGACTGCTCATGACATATGATAGGGAATATAGAAAGTTGGATACTCTCGTCGGAAATCTTCAAATCAGTTAATGCCTATCCTGCTAGGAGATATCCTACATTGGACACATTGGCTTCTCTATCTATTGATTTCCTGTTAGGGTAGGTGAGGATATTAGCCTCTATATCCACACCCACTTCCCTCCTCCACACCTTCCCAATGTAATTACATCACAATTCAGAGTTAAATCCAACTTCAGAGTGTGCATTGTTATGAGGATATAAATACAGTTATTTGATGAGCTCAGTGGTGAACTGTAATTACATCTATATAGGTTTTTGTTTTTCTCGGAGTTAATAATTCTTTTTTTTTTTTTTTCCATTTTTGCCTAGCTATCTTTGATCCTCTTCCTACAGCCCTCAAGAGCTATGCAACATGCTCTCAATACAATTTTCTACATGATTTGCCTCATTAAATAATTTTCGTTTTTTCCCTAGAGACATCCCCAGTGGCTCCATCCTCTTCCTCTATCCCCGACTGGTTGTTCCGTAAGCATGCCATAGAGCAGGCATTCTGAGATTTGTTTTCACCACCATCCTGAGAATACCCTTCACTCCACTACTTGGCTGGGATCGATCCTTCCTTTCCTTCCTTCCTTCCTTCCTTCCTTCCTTCCTTCCTTCCTTCCTTCCTTCCTCCCTTCCTCCCTTCCTTCCTTCCTTCTGTTTCACGTGTCCATGTGAAGAGATCACCAAACAGGCTTTGTGTGAGCAACATGGCTGTTTATTTCACCTGGGTACAGGCGGGCTGAGTCTGAAAAGAGAGTCAGCAAAGGTGATGGGTTTATCATGAGTTCTTACAGGTTTTGGGACAGGCGGTGGAGTCAAGATCAATGTTTTGGGGGCGGGGGGTGGATCTCACAAAGTACATTCTCAAGGGTGGGGAGAATTACAAAGAAACTTCTTAAGGGTGGGGGAGATTATAAAGAACATTGATCAGTTAGGGTGGGGTAGAAACAAATCACAATGGTGGAATGTCATCAGTTAAGCTCTTTTCAGTTCTGTGGATCTTCAGTTGCTTCAGGCCATCTGGATGTATACGTGCAGGTTACTGGGGATATGATGGCTTAGCTTGGGCTCAGAGGTTCCTTCCTTCCTTCCTTCCTTCTTTCCTTCCTTCCTTCCTTCCTTCCTTCCTTCCTTCCTTCCTTCCTTCCTTCCCTCCCTCCCTCCCTGCCTCTTTCCTTCCTTCCTTCCTACCTCCCTCCCTCCCTCCCAGGCTGGATCCTTCCTTCCACCCTTCCTCCCTCCCTCCCTCCCTCCCTCCCTCCCAGGC